>NW_027468685.1:3998080-4033080 GCF_046254945.1 Alosa pseudoharengus
TGATTCTCTCATGATTCAAACTCTATACTGTGGACCTGTCCATGGTGCTGAACTTCTTTGCCTGCAAATACTCGATGAAGCCTTCCGGTACAATCCTAATGCATCCTGGTAGATCTGTGTCAGTATAATGTATCTTTAAAGAGTACATCAACTGACAACTGACTGACGACCTTTTCATTCTGGACACAGACAGGACAACAGCAGCAAGCTTTGAGAGGGTGATCTCTCTAACCATAGTGACCAGGCCAGTGTGTGTGTTTGGTACATGCTTCAGACATGTTGTGTGATGTAGACAATGCGTGTGTGTGTGTTTGAAATACTGTGAGCGTGAGTGTGTGTGTGTGTGTGTGTGTGTGTGTTTGTGTTTGCTAGAGAATAGCCTTCATGTGGTGCAGACTGTCGAACGCTCAATTCTGCATGCTGAAGAGAGTTAGAGGGCACATGCTGTAGCTCCTGGAGTTCTCTCTCTCTTTCTCTCTCTCTCTGTGTGTGTGTGTGTGTGTGTGTGTGTGTGTGTGTGTGTGTGTGTGTGTGTGTGTGTGTTAGTTAGACGGTGTCTAGGAGTCTGGGAGGAAATGAAGTTGTGCAGTTTGGTCTCTCTCCATCGCTCCTGAACAGAGGGGAGCTCCCCTGCAGCCATTCCCCAGCACTTTCTTTTGCATTATTTCACCAGCTCATTAGATTTAATGCAAAGGTCATTATTACACACACACACACACACTTCGTTTCTCCGACGCAGGTCTGACTCAGCAGGGCTAGCACTTCAGAAACACTTTCATATTTAAGATTTTTTTCTCAAAAAGCAAGGGCACACACACACACACACACATACACAAAGACACACTGTCCCTTGCAGTATTATGTGTATTTTTTCTGGACAATAACTGACCTTTAAATGTACTGCACCAGTTAAAACGATGTTGTGTTTGACTGGCCATATGATAAGACATTGAGGAGGACTAGTTTGCTGATGAGGATCTGACTGTGTTATTCACACCTACATTCTCAACAGCAGTGTTTTGGGTGTTTCATGTGGCCTCCAAAATATGTTGTAGGAGTGACACATCTGGCTGAATCAGTTCATTAGGTGTGAGTCATGCAAACCCAAATAGGCTCTGTGTGTGTGTGTGTGTGTGTGTGAGCGTGCGTGTGAGTGCCTGTGTGTGTGTATTTGAGTCTGGGTGGTACACAGTGTCAAACACACATATGTCTTGACTACTGGCAGATGCTATAGACCTGATGTAAGTTATCAGAGGGAGCAGAGAAGTCAGAGAAAATACGGGAATGAGAGAGAGAGAGAGAGAGAGAGAGAGAGAGAGAGAGAGAGAGAGAGAGATGAAGGGAAGAACAGAAACAGGGTGAAGGACGGAGGGTGAAAGAATGAAATCGAGAGTGTGGTGAAAGATGGAGACAAATAGAGCGAGTGAGAGAGAGAGAAATGGAGTGAGTGAAAGACAGAAAAAAACAGAGTGTGTGAGCAACTGAGAAAGAGAAAAAAGAGAGAGAGAGAGAGAGAGAGAGAGAGAGAGAGAGAGAGAGAGAGAGAGAGAGAGAGAGAGAGAGAGAGAGCGGTTTAGCCACGGTGTTGTTTGATGGTGGTGTCGCCGGGGTGCCTGATTGCCTCCACTTCCCTTCCCAGGTCTGACATTAGATCTGTCAGATGTTTGAAGTGCACAAGAAAACCTCTCAGCCTTTCCTAGAAGGCTGCTGTCACGATAACGTGGGTGTGTGTGTGAGTGTGTGTATGTGTATGTGAGAGAAAGGAGGAATATGTGTGTCTTTGGATATGCGTAAGACAAGGAGAGTATGTATGTGTGTGTGTGTGTGTGTGTGTGTGTGTGTGTGTGTATGAGAGAGAAGGTGGATGAGAATTTGAAAATGCGCATCTGAGATACTGTGGGGGTTAGATTTCGTTCTCTGTCTGTAAGTGTGTGAGTGTGTGTGTGTGTGTGTGTGTGTGTGTGAGAGTGTTTGTGTATGTATGTGTGTGTGAGTGTGTGTGTGTATGTGTGTGTGGGGTGAGTGTGTGTGTATGTATGTGTGTGTGAGTGTGTGTGTGCGTGCGTGAGTGTGTGTGTGTGTGTGTGTGTGTGTGTGTGAGTGTGTGTATGTATGTGTGTATGTATGTGTGTGTGTGTGTGTGTGTGTGTGTGTGTGTGTGTGTGTGTGTGTGTGTGTGTATGTATGTGTGTGTGAGTGTGTGTGTGTGTGAGTGTGTGTGTGTGTGTGTGTGTGTATGTGTGTGTGTGTGTGTGTGTGTGAGTGTGTGTGTACAAAAGAGTGTATGCAGTGCATAAGATAGAGGGCATATCTCTAAGAGAGAGGCAGGGGACATGAAACAGTGATTCAGTGTCTTTGTGTATCTTCTTGAAATGAGGTGGAGCCTTTGTGATGCACAGACAAGGAAAAGCTCTTAATGTCGTCTCTGTGTGTGTGTGTGTGTCTGTGTGTGTGTGTGTGGCATGTCCCCTTCAAAGTGAGGAAGAGTCGAGGGTTACTCTGGGAGTTCAGGACAGAGGTCTCTCATGCCAACAGCCATTATGTCAGCATTTCAAATGCTTCTGTATGTACACACCCACACACACACACACACACACTTTCTCTCTCTTAGATACACACATTCTCACTCACATTCACACACATAGGGATTGACACACACACACACACACACACTCACAGCCACTCACTCACATTCACACACACACACACACATCAATGACCCATACAGCTGGGAATCTGTCTCGTGCTCATCAGCACATGAGTGAGTCATCACTGTGAGACACAGAGAGCCACCGATCAGCACATGAGTGACTGATCACTGTGAGACATTCTTTGAGCTCTGCACAGAGAGTCACTGGTAAACATCTTCAAAAGACACATGGAAAAATGAAAAGATTGTCATTAAACACTGCCCGCATATTAAGGACCTTATAGCCAAGCCTCTTTGCCTGTCTAGTGTGTGTGTGTGCCTGTGTGCTCATTTGTGTGTGTAAGGGTATGTTCAGGCTTCTTTTTTTTTTTTGACAAGAAAAAGCACAATGGCAACACAATGTTACATGCTATTTTTTTCAAGCGACTGCAATAAAGACCAGACAATTTGGGACATGTCCAGTTTTCTGGTTTGTTTTGGATGAACTAGAGTGGTGGACACCGAAATTTTGATGATGGGTCTCGACTTTCTGACTCGTTTTGAATCGTCTGTGTGTGTGTGTGTGTGTGTGTGTGTGTGTGTGTGTGTGTGTGTGTGTGTGTGTGTGTGTGTGTGTGTGTGTGGCACTTCCCCTCGGTGAGTTGCACAGTTTTGACAGCTTCCTCACATGTCCCACTTGGTGAGTTGCACAGTTTTCAAAACAAACGTTAAGGGTTGTTTTAAGGACATGTTTGTGCATGCCCATAGCCTGCCACTCTGAAACAGTCAAAGGCAGCGAATCAAAATGAGTCAGAAAGTCGAGTCAATCTCCATGTCCATCCCTAGCAGTGAGGACCTGCTGTTTGTTTCCGTCATTTAGTAAAGGACACAGATGATGCGGCCAGTACATTCATTCTTTGCCGTCACCTAGTGTTTCCGCACGCAGGGAGTCACGGAACTCCACTGCAGCTGGCGTAACAACCCACGTCCAGCGGAGTTCAAATGTAAATGTAAATGTGTTCACTCATTTCAAATGTAAATGTAAATGTGTTCACTCATTTCAAATGTAAATGTGTTCACTCATTTCAAATGCAAATGTAAATGTGTTCACTCATTTCAAATGCAAATGTGTTCACTCATTTCAAATGTAAATGTAAATGTGTTCACTCATTTCAAATGTAAATGTGTTCACTCATTTCAAATGTAAATGTGTTCACTCATTTCAAATGTAAATGTGTTCACTAATTTCAAATGTAAATGTAAATGTGTTCACTCATTTCAAATGTAAATGTAAATGTGTTCACTCAAATGTAAATGTAAAACTCCCTCCCTACACACTAAGGACATAAAGCACTTCATTGCAGGAGGCTTTGGAGTCATTGTGTTACACCTGCCATTGGATTTGTAGCGTTTTGTTTCCTTTGATGGTGATCTGAACATACAGAGATAATATCACCAAGTGCTACCATACACTTTATCAGTAGTGATGGTGAAGTGATATTTAAAAATGTGATATTAATATTGTGTCAATAATAATGCAAATAATAATAAAAATGGAAACTATGTTGTGTTTTTCTCAGTCAGCGAGCGGTGACTGGAGCATGAACTACAGATGTGTGTCGTGTGTGTGTGTTAGTGTGTGTGTGTGTCGTGTGTGTGTCGTGTGTGTCATGTGTGTGTGTGTGTGAGTGTGAACGGCAGATATTGTGTGTGTCGTGTGTGTGTGTGTGTGTGTGTGTGTGTGTGTGTGTGTGTGTGTGTCGTGTTGGAGCATTGAGCCACTTGACACACTGACACTTGTGCTTAGGATCTTGCTGATGGTTTCAGTGTTTCAGTCAGCAAATCGATTTGCCTCGTTATTAAATTATCTTTAGTTATACTTTTGACCTTACCTTTTGCCGGCCATTTTAAATTAGGGCCCCTGATGTTTTTTTAATTTGGGGACAGATGGCTGGAAATAAGCTTTCAGCATTTTAACTCTGTTACCAACATGATGCATTGAGTATCCACCTGTTTTATCTTGCATTCACTCAAATACCACAGCCTATGCTCAAATACAGAAGGGCACAGATGAATCATTACATGCTCTATTGCATGATTGGACTAGACAAGAACAGAGAGGAAGAGACATATAACCCTTATTAAATGGCTGCAACAGCAGTGACAAAGTTACTGGACATAGTTTTACTCTGTGGTCATTTCTGTTCTTGGATATGAGACTAAATACAGGCCCATGTGATTTAAAAAATCTATACATGCTTTTTGTTTTAATGATGGGTTTTTGGCTTCAGTCTTTAACTGGGCCGCATGGACTAATGAAGATCTAGTATGACACAGATAGCTATTGATGTTGCTTCGCTTGGAGCTCATAGCTTTGCTGGAATACATTTCTACAGAAAATTGGTGAGCTTGTTAAAAGTTTTGGAAGACCAGCGGGAACATACTTTTTTGACACTGCTTGTCTGAGACAGCGAGTAAGTGACCATTTACTTTTCCATTGCCGTGGCGACTATAGGCCGGACCTGCTGTAGTCTGGCCCACACACGGTGCTGAACAGGTGTTCTTCAGCGGGTCTGACTGGCCAGAGATTATCAGACCAGAACTGTGATCAGTAAATGTGCGGATGGCAGCTAACTAACTCAGTGTCTGAAGTGGGTTGAGTGATCGGATCACAAGCTAACTAACTCAGTGTCTGAAGTGGTTTGAATGATCGGATCACAATGCGGATGGCAGCTAACTAACTCAGTGTCTGAAGTGGGTTGAGTGATCGGATCACAATGCATCTAAGTGATTGTTTACACTTGTATTCAGAACTGTATAAGTATATATACTCTTTTGATCCCGTGAGGGAAATTTGGGGAATGAGAGGGAGAGAGAGAAAGAGAGAAAGGGAGAGAAAAAGAGAAAGGGAGAGACAGAGAGAAAGTATAAGTAAGTAAGTATAAGTATATACTGTTTTGATCCCGTAAGGGAAATTTGGTCTCTGCATTTATCCCAATCCGTGAATTAGTGAAACACACTCAGCACACAGTGAACACACACTGAGGTGAAGCACACACTAATCCCGGCACAGTGAGCTGCCTGCTACAACAGCGGCACTCGGGGAGCAGTGAGGGGTTAGGTGCTTTGCTCAAGGGCACTTCAGCTGATCCTACTGGTCGGGGTTCGAACTGGCAACCCTCCGGCAACAAGTCCGAAGCCCTAACCAGTAGGCCACAGCTGCTGACCACTTTAAAAAAAACAAATGATCAAGACCAGAATAGGATCAGATCATACCAGATAATGAATGACCATCAGATCAGGATCAGATCAGGGTCAGATGAGGGTCAGATAATGACTGGATCAGGATTGTACCAGGGTCTTATATGCACACTGCAGCTGACACTGATTATGACTCCTCTCCTCTCTTCTCTCAGATCCTTATTCAGAGAGCTGCGTTGACTCCTCTCATCTCCTCTCCACTCCTCTCTCCTCCTCTTTTCTCCTCTCCTCTGCACTCCTCTCCACTCCTCTCTCCTCTCTTCTCCTCTCTTCTCTTCACTCCTCTCCTCTCCCCCTCTCCTCTCCTCTCCACTCCTCTCTCCTCTCTTCTCCTCACTCCTCTCCTCTCCTCACTCCTCTCCTCTCCCCCTCTCCTCTCCTCTGTTCTCCTCACTCCTCTCCTCTCCCCCTCTCCTCTCCACTCCTCTCTCCTCTCTTCTCCTCACTCCTCTCCTCTCTTCTCACTCCTCTCCTCTCTTCTCCCCCTCTCCTCTACTCTCTACTCCTCCCTTCTTCTCTCCTCTCCCCCTCTCCCCCTCTCTTCTCCTCTCCTCACTCCTCTCCTTTTCCCTCTCTCCTCTCTTCTCCTCTCCTCTCCTCTCTCTTCTCCTCACTCCTCTCCTCTCCTCACTCCTCTCCTCCCCACTCCTCTCCTCCCCACTCCTCTCCTCTCTTCTCCTCACTCCTCTCCTCTCCTCCCAACTCCTCTCCTCTCCCCCTCTCCTCTCCACTCCTCTCTCCTCTTCTCCTCACTCCTCTCCACTCCTCTCTCCTCTCTTCTCCTCACTCCTCTCCTCTCCCCTCCCCCTCTCTTCTCATCTCTCCTCCTCTCTCCTCTCCCTCTCCCTCTCTCCTCTTCTCTCCTCTCCTCCTCTCCTCTCTCCTCTCCCCTTACTCCTCTTCTCTCCTCTCCTCTCCCCCTCTCCTCTCCTCTCTCCTCACTCCTCTCCTCTCCTCTCCTCTCTCCTTACTCCTCTTCTCTCCTCTCCCCCTCTCCTCTCCTCTCTCCTCACTCCTCTCCTCTATCCTCTCCTCACTCCTCTCCTCTCCTCACTCAGATCCTTATTCAGAGAGCTGCGTTGAAAGTGGTTCTTCTTCATCCTCTTTATCAAAAATGACACATTGAGAACCAAATGATTGACTGTAATTACAGTGTATGAGGTGGAGATTACTATGGTGGTCAAGAGCACAAGGACTTAGCCAACCGAGGGGTCATTTACAATGACTAGAGCTCTTGGGCCTCAACAACCAGCTCAGTGCCCACTTCTATCATGATACAATTGTATGTGTACACTGACCAGTACAACGGAAGACTTCAAAAGAAGACAGAGGCTTATTTGTTCTAATTTAGTTCCCACCTTGACCTTCCCTTTCTTTGTCTTTGTTCCCTCCATTCTTAATCCTCAAGCTGGGAATGTTGGAAATGAAACGTTCTAAAGAATATCTGGGTACATTGAATTGAACATGGAATTTTAGAATCTTACATACTGTGGTTGCGTAACAGAATGTTCAGTTAGAATGTTCAAACCTCCCCTGCTAAAGGATTAAGCACAAGGCCAAGAGACACAGTCTCTTGCTGATCTCCCCCCTTCACAGGCTCCTTTAAAAAGTCAAAGACATCTTCAATTTAGCTTTTGATATTCAAGGCCTTAATATGTCCTCAGTATCCTGAAATTGAAGGAGTGCAGGTATTACATTTGATCTTAGCAGAATGATTGATGTTTTTGTTCGTCCCTGCCTATCCCACCTTCTGTGGCAGAGCCTTCAGGCCCTGTTCTCAGTGTCCAGACTGCATTCAGCTCTACTTCTCCAACAATTAGCTGATTGAGGAAGTGCAGAGGAGTTTCCTGATTACTGGGTTTCCTCTGTTCAGGTGGGGGAGGATGAAAGTGATCGGGTACAACTTTACTTGAAGGCATCTCCATAAGACTGACATGACATGAACGTGTCATAAACAGTCATAAACGTTTATGCCATAACGCTTCTGTCATTAAGTGTCATTCGGTTTTTGTTATGACAAGTTAGGGTTAGGGTCAGGGGCGTAGATTTGCGTGGGGACCGAAGGACGTGTCCCCACCAATGTCAAATTACGACTGAAATGTCCCCACCAATATTCAGGTTGAAATGGGGAAAAAAGCGCTCACATGCGCTACACAAAGAGTTAAATCATTTCTCACTTCAGTGCTGCGGATCATCTCGTACTGATCTTGTAATGTGCAGTAGCCTATAAGGGTAAATCGCGCTGATTTGAAGTTACCTATAATAACTACCAGTGAGCCGCAGTCTCCTGCGCAGCATGCAGCGCTTCAGCTTTACTTCACTACAAGCATGAAGTGCGTCCAAATTCACCCATTCTTCTCTGTTGAACTCCTCGAGAAGTACGCTACTCATCACACGTGTCACATGAAAGAGCCTTTTCTCAGCTTTTAAACGGTGCTAGCTAGCCACTATTTGCTGTGATCAACAGTTCGCGAGAAAAATAACTTCAAGAGATTTAATAATTATTCTCTGCGCCCATCTCCACATCCATTCGTCTCGGTGGAATATCGTAGGCCTACACACTCTTCACGCAACACATGACAAACCATATATCAGAATAAACAGCAGACCTTACCGAACACAAAAGGTGTAATGCATTCCCGTGTATAGTTAGCTGTTCCAGAGTAATCCGGTTTTGAAATAAATTATAGCAAAATTCAACATGGTCTTTCGGCTGCATTTCTTAAAACTGAGCTGTGCTTACATCACCTAGATATCTGTAAATATTAGAATCAGAGAATATACAGGCAGCTCATGTTTGTCAATGTAGCCTTAATGATTTCTTTTCACAAAATGCTAAGCATGCATGTATTTAAGTTTCTTAAAACTGAGCTGTGCTTAAATGGGCATGATTTCATAACAGACCAAATAGAAAATAAGTGTTAAATATAGTCTACATATCTGTAGCCTACATATTAAAATCAGATTATGTAGGCTACACAGTGTAGTTAGATCAAGTTGGACAGTAGCACATTTTAATCATGGATAGTAGTTGGACAGTAGCACATTTTAATCATTTTATATATGGGGGGGGGGGGGGGGTAGTGGGTAGTGTTCCCACCAAAGCTCAGACCAAACCTACGCCCTTGGTTAGGGTTCATGTGACAGTGTCATGTAACTCTTATGTAGATAAGTAAAGTGTTACCAAGTGATCTATCTGTCTGTCTGTCTGTCTATCTAGAGTATCTATCATCTGTCCATTCAGATTCCTGTGTACATCTAAGTATGCAAAGAAATATATTGTACTAATTTGCTTCTAAAACGCTGATTAACACCACACCACCACACAATACACACACACAAACACAAGTCACCTGTAACAATTTCAATGCACACACACACAAACACAAGTCGCATGTAACATCTTCAATGCACACACACAAACACTAGTCACCTGTAACATCTTCAATGCACACACACACAAACACAAGTTTCCATATGTAACATCTTCAACACACACACACAAACACAAGTCACCTGTCACATCTTCAATGCACACACACAAACACAAGTCACCTGTAACAATTCCAATGCACACACACACAAGCACAAATCACCTGTAACATCTTCAATGCACACACACACTCTCAAGAGAACACCATGCCCATATAATAGGAGTACATAGCATTACCAGGCCATAGCCTTATCTATAGCTGCTGTAGGGTAACAGGTGAAGTCACAGGAGTTTCCTGACACCCAGGGCTGAAGCCCTTTAGAATAATGAAGTGTGTATGTGTGCGTATGTCTGTGTGCGTGTGTGTGTAGACGCAGTGTAAAAACTCACCCCGATTCTGCTCTGACATGTTTCCCCAGCCGTCCAGACTGAAGATTGATGAAGGCAGAAGCCCATTAGGCCTGCAGAATGAGGGGGAGGCTGATTACATACCAAGCACTGTGCACACACACACACACACATTCTCTCACTCACATGCGCACACACACACACACACACACACAGATTACAGTCCCCATCATACATACACACACACACACACACACACACACACACACACACACACAGATTACAGTCCCCATCATACATACACAGACACACAGGACATACACAGTCACATTTGAAGAGACACACACAGCATTACAGATGTGTTGACAAACACACACACGCACGCACGCACGCACGCACGCACGCACGCACGCACGCACCCAGACACTCATACATGTGCCTATCACACACTTATTAACCAGCGAAGACTGAAATAATGAATTGATAACAGACACAACGCAGACACAGATAAGACATTATTACCCATCTCAGAGAGAATGAGACAGAGAATTAGATAGATGAGAGAGAGAGAGAGTCAGAGAGAGAGAGAGAGAGAGAGTCAGACCTTGTCCAAATTCGTCAAAAGCAGCACAAACAAAGATGTCTGAATCAGATCTGTGTGTGTGTGTGTGTGTCTCATATTCTGTGGAGGGAAGTGAATTATATTTCTGATATTTGTTTGAGATGTTTCTCCAACACATGATGCAGATTAATGAAAGCAGACGCTCCATCGGAGAAATCCTGTTCATTTATTTTTTTTCCTGTTACTTTTCCTGATAACACTCATAACATGTCTAGAGTTTCTGTGATGGAAAAGGAAATTAGTATTGTGGCACCTCCGTCTAGGATGTTAACTGTAGCTACAAGTACTTGGCAGGCTTTACATATTTTAGCACTGGTTGTGCTTAGGATTGACTGCTCCATCCGAAATCTTAGCATGACCTGCATTATCACTGATGGGGAAAATCATTCCGGCGTGAGACGGACCGGAATCGCCTGCGAGAGTGGCAGCATCGCACCTGAAGCGTGCGAGAGGTTCCGAGGGGCCGACCGGCAAACTCTTGGCGCGTTCAACCTCCGATAACGCTTTGGAACGCACTTCAGGAGTCGCGAGGCGCTTTCATCCCCAAAATGAGGTTCTGATTCAGGGAGCCATTTCAGGTTAATCCGTCGACGCTGCTGCTGCTGCTGGTACTGCTGTCTCTCCTTCCACATGCCTCTGCTGAGCCGTCTGGTATTGATGTGTGGGTATGATTTATGGGGCTTCTCTTTCTTCCCCCTCACCTAAACTAAAAGCAGGAGTCCGTCTGGCTTTCTCTTTCTCTTCAAGTGAATGCTGATCAGAGCTGATTTAAAAATGGAGGCATAGTACCAAAACAGCAGCCTCGAGGGGAAGAGATGGATTGGGCGAAGGCACTGATACAAAACAGACATTTAATTGGCTTCCCCCAAAAAATAATGCAACTTCCTTGAAGGGATCTATCTATTCCCCAGGCCTGGATCGATGGGAAACAAGATCGAGAGCGGATCGATGGCAAGACACTCTCAGAGAGCAGTGCAGACAGATGACTCGAGGCCTTTTCCAATCTGCGCTGAGATGAGCTGGAAATGTTATATTTACCATCATTTGTAACAGCCTTGTCACCGAGTGCCTGTCACTTGAAATGCTTAAACACAGTGAAGTGAAGGAGAGAAGACGAAAACAAGCCTGGAGTCGACTCTGACTGTGAGTTTGTTTTGTGCCCTTGTGACTGCTGGTGTGACCTTTTCTGGGAAGTGACAGACAGCAGCACATAAGGCAACATTTATACACTCAATTCTCCACGGCAACACGTATACACTCCATTCTCCACGGCAACAAGTATACACTCCATTCTCCACGGCAACACTTTCCCCACTGAGTGTTGTGTATGCTGGGCCGCAGTCTTCAGGAGTTAGGCTCTGAAATGCCACAGGTTCAGTCGTCTGCCCTGCTAGAGTTTCCTCTGGTGAAACTTGTTTGGAGGTACATACTGTATACCTGGTGCAAAACTCCTGAGCGTGTGACAATAGATTTTGTGGTCAAAAGTCACAAGAAACGTGAAATCTCAGAATCTGTAACTGTGAGGGTTAAGTCCAAAGTGTAGATGCTGTATGTTATTACACGCTTATCTTAAAGCACTGTGTCTAACAGGCATGTTTAATATTATGGTCCCAGAGTCCTATGTTGAATGGAAAATCCTCCGCAGTACTTGGAATTGAAATGAGCTTCCCCTGGTATACATTATCATGGCCATGTCAACCAGAGATGGGAAGTAACGAAGTACAAATACTTCGTTACTGTACTTAAGTAGATATTTCAGATATTTTTACTTTACTTTACTATTTAGTTTTGAGGCAACTTTTTACTTTTACTCCTTACATTTTAACACGAATATCGGTACTTTCTACTCCTTACATTTTACAAAACTGGCTCGTTACTTTAGTTTCAAATAATTTCAGTGGAGTTACCGTTATTATTTTTCGCGTCATCAATAGCGGATGGGAATATAGCCTACGTTTCACTTGACGCACCACTTCAAGATGACTCGACAGATTTGGGCGGCATTCATTCGCGGCAAATCATTGCAGCTTGATGGTAGTAACGTTAACGTTAGCACCAGTGTTTGGAATAACGCCGTTTAAAAGAACGGCGTTAGGTAACAACATTATTTTTTCAGTAACGGGGTAATCAAACTAATTACTTTTCCTGACGTACAACACTCTATGAACCACTTAATGCCACTTGTATTGTTATGAACATTGGACAATAACCTCCACCATCATCAAACATGTTCTGAATGCCTTTTCTAAAATTCTGATACCACATGGCACAGTCTACCTTACCATAATCACAGAATTCATAGTTTACCCACCTCTTATTTTACCACTACATTCCTGGTCTTGAAATATTGACAGGAATCCATAGGAATTAAATATTTGTGTTGTTTTATCCAATATTAGTTGTGCAGATATATAGTCCATCTTATACACACCCATGAAACAAAGAAAATGCAAAAATAGAGACTTTTGTGTAATTATTCCATTTTGTTTAGTCATTCTATATCATAACCTGACATACAATCCAAATAGTCTACAAAAAAACTTGAGAAATGCATACTTTACTTGTATTGTCAGTATGCATTTTGGGGAGTTTCCAGGGCATTACAAAACACATGAGCATACCTTAGCAAATAATGGTCTAAAGTACTCATTTATCATGCTATATTGATCTACTTTTGCACACAGCTTCGCAAGACCTGGTGCTAGGGCTCAGTTGTGTTTCTAAAATCATATCAAGTGACCTACATGGCTGAAATGCAGAGGCGGACAGAGTACACAGCTTCATTACTTGAGTAAAAGTACAGATACCCCTTGCTAAATTTTAAACGCTTTAAACAGTCAGATGTCTACTTAAGTAAAAGTACTGAAGTACTTGTTTTTAAAAGTACTTGAGTATCAAGAGTACAAGAGTACATTTTCTAAATATTGCATTACTACTGCCACAGTGCTTACATTTATGTACAGAAACGTCCTATATGGAGTTATAAAAAATGTTAATGTGGAGAATGTAAAAGGAATTGAAAGTAAAATCGAGTCATTTTCATCTTTTTACCATGTTGCCAGAGATGGGCAGTATTTATAATACATGTATTTCAAATACAAAATACTATTTTGTAATTGAAACACTTGAAGCGAAAACTATCATTAACTTGTTCAGCAAATTTAAATAGTCTGGCGAGGTGGGGCCACAGGTTGGCACATTCCCGGCATCCATAACCTGCTGTGTCTTCATCAATTGTTTCGTCTATGGTTTCGTCTCTTTTCTAAATCTGACCATTGAGTTGACTTTGGCGGAAAGCTGGAGGTGATTGCTGATAGGCTGTCCCAATCAGTGGCGCCTGCACAATCCAATCACGTTTGAGAGGGAAACAACAAATTGAGGGTTTCTGAGACTTTTTTTTTCCTTTTTTTTTAGAAGAAGTAACGGGTACTCACGGTTATGGATAGAAATGTAGTGGAGTAAAGAGTACAAAATTTGCCTCTCAAATGTACTTGAGTAAAGTCATGAGTACTCCCCAAAAATGATACTCGAGTAAAGTACTGATCCCTCAAAATGTTACTCAAGTACTGTACTCAAGTAAATGTACTCCGTTACTGTCCGGCTCTGCTGAAATGTGGTCAGTTCAGAGCAGCTTGTTATCCGGCAGAAAGAAAAAACAATATTTAGTCCATGAGCCACAGGCCCAAAAAGGGGCGTGTCACTACCACTTGGGGGGGCAAATTCTCACTATATTTTTCTGAAAGCTACATATCTCTGGAGTATAAAATGGTATGATAGCAAGTTGGATCTTGTAGCTTTGTGGCTGTACAGGCCTTCAAAGTTGACCTCTGATTTGAAAAAAGGAAATTCCGCCTATTGGCATTTTTTTGTTAAACCACTCATAAGAGCCCAGAAAATAATCCAAACCTCATTATTACTGATGCATATGTGGTGTTTGATGTTGGCATACATATTTTGAATCATTATGTGATTTTGCCCTTCATTTTGGTTGATAAAATTCAAGATTTATGTGTAATAATGAGCAAATCTACGTTTTCAGAGACACAACGTGTTGCAGCACTAATTGAAATGCCCACTACCTCATTAATCAATGTATTTATACCTTCCTACCTCCCAGCAGAGACTTGAAATACAAATGATTAGATAGGTCTGCATTGCTATGCTATTTACTATTTGTAAATGTACTATTCGGAAACACCCTAAAATTCAGTAAATTAGTATTTTATTGAAACTACCCATAAGAGATATTCCAAGAGATCAAAACATCATGATTTCCAATCACATATTACCTTTACATTCAAGGAATACCATATGAAAATTGTTCACATCACCACATGTACCCAGCTTAAGATAAATATTACAATTTTATAATGTCCAGGGCACATGAAATACTGTACATACAGTAATTTCCTGTGTATTAGCCGTATTGTGTATTGAAAGTAATTGTGGTGAATAATTACTTAATATTAACTTAGATTGGCAAACTTCAGGAACACTCAGGAATCAGGTTTATTCTGTTACAAGCAGAGAGGGTAAAAATGGTCTATGGTCTGTAGGCCATGGCACCGAGGCCATGGCCTCGTGTTGGATCAACCTCTCTCTCTCTTCTTCAGTTCTCCATCGTTCTAATTCTCCTTAGTCTGACAAACATTTCAGTTTAGTTACTTTTGTATGGGTTAAACAAAGGAAGAATTTGGCACCAAAACAAGCCAACATGGTTGGTTCTCCACTTGGCATCAGACACACCTACTCACACCTACTTCACACCTATCTGAAGAACATGAGGAGAGATATCTTATATATCTGAAATATCACTTATAGAATGTTCCATACATTCTCACAATCAAATCATTACAATCCTTGTACTGAGACTATTACAATGATACCAAACATGAATATGGATTGTATGACACATGGATTCAGTATAGCCAGGTAACATCCTTTGTCTTTTGGATCTGATAGCCCTTGGAACCAGTACATTAGCATTTCATTGGGGGAGGGGAGGGTGTCTTTATTTTAATGCCAAGAGGGGCCACATGGCTAAAACTAGTCTTGAAACACAACTAAATGTATTGCTATCAGTATAAGACACAGGACAGTGTTTTATGCAAGTTAAAAACATATACCATATTAACTGCCCCCATGTATTAACCTCATAGCTGAAGAAATTTTGCAAAATCAATGTATAAGCTGCAGCTAATAGTTGGGAAATTATGGTAATTGCATCACAGGTGCTAACATGATCTATATTATACATTTCAGTTGTACTTTTGACTAGTAAGAATGTGGGAATGAGATGTAGATGAACTGGTTGGTGAAAATATTCATACTTTACACATTGTTATGATTATGTACAATTATTATTATTATTATTATTATTATCATACTTAAAATTGTCTTTCATCTGATGTTAAAATAATTTCCATTGAAAAGAAATAATAACTATTTTCCAAGACTTGATCTACAAGTACATACATTTACAACAGTTTAAAAAATTCTACACAGTTCTGATGAGATGAGACAGAAACTGAAATTGGATCAATCCATTTTCAGAGGAACATGAGTTCATTTGCATATCTACAGCAGGCAAAGCAACACAAGAGGTTAGGGATGATCTGATTCAGGCTCATACTACAGGCAAAGAGCATGACATAGAGGCTGGAGTCAGATACACCTAAGCACAAATTCCATGATACATTGACAAAGCAAAAATTAAAGACATTTACGAGCATGAGTCAAAAAAGAAAACACAGGCACATGGCAAGACCATCATGTTAAAGACTGGACATGAGAGAAGTCTTTTGTCACCCTCTTGGACCTTGGCGACACCTGAGGGGATCCCAAGGAAAACCTCTAAAGCAGCACTTGCAAAGCATTTGCAGAAACTTGCATCACTATCAGATAATCTTCCAGATGAACATAATACAGCAACAATCATTGATGGAATGTCTCTGGTCCAGAAGGTCAATAACAATGTCTCAACTTATGCAGACATTGCTGCTGCTATTCAAAGCATGATCCATAAAGAGTCAAAGCAGAGGCAGATAATTTTTTAGATTAAATTAGATTAGATTTAGCTTTATTGTCATTGTGCAGAGAACAAGTACAGAGACAACGAAATGCAGTTTGCATCTAACCAGAAGTGCAGAAAAGTGCAATGTGATATACTGTACACAGTATAGGCAGGTGGTGCATAGACAGGACAAGAAATATAGTGCAGTGTAGACAGTAGTATACAGTTGTTTTGCAGAAGGTGGTTTAGAGTAGCATAAATTAAATATAAATATGTGCAGTCTATTAGCAGTTACCTTATAAGAGCAGAATAAATATGGCTATGTACTGTAATATGAACAATGTATGAACAACATGTACAGGTATGTGCAATGTAGTGGCGGTACCATTATAGTAGTAGTAAGAACAATATAGATATATGCAGTGTATTAACAAAATATATTACAGAAAAACTGAATAAATATGGATATTTAGTATGAACCATATAGACAGATATGTACAGTATGTACAACTATGTGCAGTGTGGTAACAGTACCATTGTAGTGCAGAAACAGTAACATTACAATAGTATTAATAATAAGTGTATGTGCAGGATGAAAAGCAGTGGAATATGGCTATGTACAGTATAAGTGTAATTACAGTATGTACATTTGTAAATAAATAGATGGGTGGGATAGGGCAGTGCAGTTGTGGGGGGGGCTAGGGGATGTCCGCCTCCTTGTTGTCCCTGTCAAGGTTGCCATGGTCGTGGACATCTCAACAGGCACAGGCAAGGAGGCATCAGGCGGGGGCGGGGCAGGGGGTGATTGGGGCTTAGTTGGTTGGATGTCACGGGGATGCAGAGCTAGAGTTCAGTAGGGTGACAGCCGCAGGAAAGAAGCTTCCTCTGAACCTGCTGGTTCGGATGTGGAGAGACCTGTAACGCCTCCCGGAGGGGAGTGGAGTGAACAGTCTGTGGTTGGGGTGAGAACAGTCTTTGAAGATGCGCGCCTTACGCAAGCATCGATTGCCCTGGATGGCCTCGATGGAGGGGAGTGAGGAACCGGTGATGTGTTGGGCAGTTTTCACCACCCTCTGCAGTGCTTTCCGGTCGTGGGCAGAGCAGTTGCCATACCAAACTATGATACAGTTGGTGAGGATGCTCTCGATGTTGCAGCGGTAGACGTTCACCAGGATCTGAGGAGACAGATGGACCTCAGAAAGAAGAGACGCTGGTGAGCCTTTTTGATCAGGGTAGAGGTGTTGAGGGTCCAAGAGAGGTCCTCAGAGATGTGGACACCCAGAAACTTGAAGCTGGTGACATGCTCCACCTCAGTCCTGTTGATAAGAATGGGTGTGTGTGTGCTAGCTTTAGACTTCCTGAAGTCAACAATGAGGTCTTTGGTCTTCTTGGTGTTGAGAGCCAAGTTGTTATCAGTGCACCACGATGTTAGGTGCTGGACCTCCTCCCTGTAGGCCGTCTCATCGTTATTGCTGATGAGCCCAATCACCATAGTGTCATCTGCAAACTTGACAATGGTGTTAGAGCCATGTACAGGTGTGCAGTAGGTGAAGAGGGAGTAGAGGAGAGGGCTCAGCACACATCCCTGTGGTACACTGGTGTTCGATGGTTGAGGAGGTGCGATTATCTAACCTAACAGACTGAGGTCTGTTGGTTAGGAAGTCCAGAATCCATAAGTTTGGTTTTTCTTTTATCACAGACACATATATTGGTAGATGTTTTTTCTTTACCTTGACATGTTTCGACGTATACCGTCTTCATCAGAAGGTCACACGGTGGAGTAGTGTGACACATTTTATCAGCTGATGTTGTTACGGAGTCCCTCATCTCTGTTCATTGTCTTTGGGCTCCGCTTTCTTATTTCAATCGCCTCCTTTATCCAGCGGTGGTATCTGTTGTTCTCCTGCTTAATGACTCTGGCATGCAGGAGGTGTGGTCCACCTTAAAAAACTGACAGGTGGATCACACCTCCGTAACAACATCAGCTGATAAAAATGTGTCACACTACTCCACCGTGTGACCTTCTGATGAAGATGAAAGTATACGTCGAAACATGTCAAGGTAAAGAAAAAACATCTACCAATATATGTGTATGTGATAAAAGAAAAAAAGTGTAGACACAATGAATGCAATACAAGTAGTCCAGAATCCAGTTACAGAGGGAGGTATTGATGCCCAGTTCACTGAGTTTGGTGATCAGTTTGGAGGGGATGATGGTGTTGAACGCTGAGCTGAAGTCAATGAACAGCATTCTTACATAGGTGTTGCTATTGTCATGGTGGGACAGGGCAGAGTGAAGTGCCATAGAGATGGCATCCTCTGTGCTCCTGTTCTGACGATGAATTCAATGAATAGATTAAAGATCCTTTGTACTCGTTTCAGCTACAATTTAAAAAACATTTGTACTGCAGACCTATGTATGTCATCATTTAGGTCTGCATTCAGGTATTGCCATAACATGTTGCTCTGAAAACTCAAATTATTATTTTTTTGCACATAAATCTTGAATTTTATCAACCAAAATGAAGAGCAAAATCCCATAATGAGTCAAAATATGTATGCCAACATCAAACACCACATATGCATCAGTAATAATAAGATTTGGATTATTTTCTGGGCTCTTATGAGTGTTTTAACAAAAAAGCCAATAGGCGGAATTTCCTTTTTTTTTCAAATTAGAGGTCAACTTTGAAGGCCTGTACAGCCACAAAGCTACAAGATCCAACTTGCTATCATACCATTTTATACTCCAGAGATATGTAGCTTTCAGAAAAATATAGTGAGAATTTGCCTCCCCCCGTGGTAGTGACGACCCCCTGTGGCTCATGGACTAATTCTAGGCTCTGTAACTCTGTGCCAGTGCTTTCTAAGAAACTACAGGATCTTAGCTTTCTAAAGATGCCCAGCATTTGATGGTAGGCCAAAAGAACACACTGCCCTCTGAAGTAGGCAGTGCCATGTTGGGGGGGGGGGGGGGGGGGAGCCTAGAAATGGGCCAACAGGTTATGGGGAGATTTAAAAAGAGAGACTGGCACTCTTGCACTCTAGTAACATTTGTGTGGTCCAGGTACCATTGCATAAAAAATGGTTGTCATTCACAAGATTACTTTTACTTGATAAATCAGTACTTCTACTTTTACCAGAGTATTTTTAACACAAGTATTTGTACTTCTACTTGAGTACGGGAAGTGAGTACTTTTGCCATCTCTGATGTCAACAAACAGGCAATGTACGTTCCCGGCAGACCTCCACGTATTCCAATTAAACCTTTCAGGGAAAATGTGCCTATAAATGGACTCATATGGACACAGCCTGCACCTAAAATGAAGCGATTGGTCTGAATACGAGTCTAATTTAATCAGCTCATTACTGGGCATTAGTGGTTGGAGGTCGTAGTCATGTTTGCTTGTCTTTCAAGCAGTGTGTGTGTGTGTGTGTGTGTGTGTGAGTGTGTGTGTTAATGCATCTGCCTCCATGCCCATTATGTAGACTGTCAGTGCTGCTCAAATGTAATAGTGGTCCACTGTATGTGCTAAGTGTGTGTGGTCGTGTGTGTGTGTGTGTGTGTTGTGTGTGTCCACTGTATGTGCTAAGTGTATGCTTCTCACTGGTTCTCATCTCTCCAAGGTCATAACTTGCTGCCTGTAATGACTAATCTTTTCTGCGGTTGAAAGCCAGCAGGAGGAGAATGAGGCAGAGGCAAGGACGGGTCAGAGCCTCTCTCTCTCTCTCTCTCTCTCTCTCTCTCTCCCTCTCTCTCTCTCTGTCTCTCTCTCTCTCTCTCTCTCTCTCTCTCTCCCTCCCTCTCTCTCTCTCTCTCTTGCTCTCTCTCTCTCTCTCTCTCTCTCTCTCTCTCTCTCTCTCTCCCTCTCCCTCTCTCTCTCCCCCTCTCTCTCTCCCCCCCTCTCTCTCTCTCTCTCTCTCTCTCTCTCTCTCACACACACACACACACACACTGAACCACTGCTCTGGCATGATCAGGCAACTCACAGGTAAATTACACATCCTCAGCTGTACGAGTGTGTGTGTGTGTTTGTAACTCTGGCTTGTGTGTGTGTGTGTAACTCTGGCTTGTGTGTGTGTGTGTAACTCTGGCTTGTGTGTGTGTTTGTAACTCTGGCTTGTGTGTGTGTGTGTAACTCTGGCTTGTGTGTGTGCATGTCAGAGTATGACGAGACACACATGAGCTTCTATGTTCCTACTGTCTTATAGCTACGTTGCTCAGCTCACACACACACACACACACACACACACACGTGTTATTCTCTGTCTGCTAAAAGCCTTCGTCTGGCTTCTCTTGCTGAAGCACTCTAGTCCACTCAGGTCAATTACTGCCCAGCAATCAGGTCTGATGTGCTTCCAAATTATCCCTATTGATCAGCTTCTGATCTGTATTGATCGGCTGTTATTGATTGGCAGGTCTTTCCACAGCATCTAGAGCACATAAAAGAGTAGATGGGTTTACAATGGAGAGCCACTTTTAATCCATTTAGAATCGGAATAACGGTTTAATCGGAATAAAGTTACATATCGGAATAGAACTGCCGATCCGATTAGAATCGTAATCGTAATACGATTACGATAGAGGCGTGTATTCCGTTATTATTCCCAATGAACAGCGGTGCATACGGGTCGTCAGCTGTAGCAAGGAAAAGAGAAGCAGCACATTTATTCCGTTCAAAGAGTGCTTGTAATCGTAATTGAACATGCGCCATGTAAACGGAAGACACAGAAGTTTCATTTGGAACAGTTTATCAGAATGACACAAAAACTGACCACATAAACTTCACTAGTGTCACCTGTTTCATTTGGAACAGTTTATCAGAATGACACAAAAACTGACCACGTAAACTTCACTAGTGTCACCTGGGGCCTCATGTACAAAGACTTGCGTGGATTTCATACTAAAACACTGCGTACATGCAAACCTGAAAAGTAGCGTACGCACAGAAAAATCCTGATGTATGAAACTGTGCGTATGCAGCATTCCACGCAGCTTTTCTTTGTACATCCCAATTAACGTGAAATTAAGCGTACATGCACGAGCATTACACTCCACCCTCTCTCCTCCCTCAATCACACTCATTTTAATATGCTAACTAGAAGGCCACTCGAGAACGCAGACCACCGCAAAGACAAAATGGCCTATCCTGCAATATTAATAACAATGAAAACTCATTTGTGGATCCATTCATACTCGAACCTGCTCCAAAGTTTAATAATTGAAATCATGAAATTAGGCTAATACAAAAAAGTTTATGTCCAGTGAATGCGAGGTAGAAGTGTTTATCCGACGAAATGGCAAGAATCTTACGTCTTTATCATCTGTAATTAATAACCCCCCCCCCAAAAAAAAAAAAAAACAATAGTGGCAGAGCGTAGCAGTGGCTAGCTATAGGGTCAGAGATCGTGGCAGAATTATTGGTCAGTCTGCAAGTAGGTGACGGGGTTCGCATAACTGGGTTTGATGCATTTGAACCATTACAACACTGCATTAATTAAAAAAACATTAAATCAATCGTGTCCAAGTAGGCTACCACGCATGGCGCACTTGAGGTGGAATAAACGAAGTTGATCCAGGCCACATCGCCACAACATTACATTTTCTGGATCATATCCCTATATTTGCGCACAAGTGTGACAACAATAATGCGAATGCTTAGGCTACTTGAGGAAAGTCAAAGTATCCTATGCAGTCAATCACACTAAGGGAAATAGCTTATATCCGAGCTTATTAGTCAGCCTATCTATTTTATCTATATGTAGGCTTTAGGTTTCACATTCCCTTTTAATTCTTATCCTCTAATAGGTCTATAGTTGTCATTATATATAGACATATAGATTGGTTGTTGCATAACTTAGTAGAATTTGAGCATGTTGCATGTCCATTTATATAGAAACATGGACCTACTTTCGAAGTGTTATCATTTTTAATAACCCACGTTTCACAATATACTGTGCAAATAAAGGCCTAGATTCGCGATCAACTAATGTTGTTGCGCTGCATTGCCTCTAAGTGTCGCCAACTGACGAGTGCTAATAGAAATACACATTGGAAATGTGCGTACGCCAGACATAAAGTTTGCGTGGAGGACCGCACACTCACGTTCAAGTCAGTCTTCGTACATCCGGACGTGAGCGTGAGAAGTGGCGTACGCAGCATTTTTTGCGTACGCAAGCTTTGTACATGAGGCCTCTGGTCTCCAGGTCTTTGAAGGTGGCAGACGCTTAAAGCTACCTTGTGTAAGAACTTCTCCTATCTAGCGGTGAAATTCTATATGACAACCAACTGAATATTACTTTCTAGCCCCTCCCATTCCGAGCGCATTTTAACTCCTACGGTGGCCGTTTCATGCCAAGGTTAACATGGCTTGCAGTACTAGGCCTACGACTTTGTCCAGTGTTCCTTCCAGTGATGAGGTTACTTTAGAAAACAATTACACATTGCATTTAGTTATATAGCCAGTAAACATGTTGGGTATGACCTCTATGTAAAGTGAATAGCCTAATAGTTTTCGTTATTTTGGTAGGCTACTATTTCATTGCTAGCATCAGCTATCAGGTTCCTAAACGAATGCATGCTTATGTTAGTACAGTATCAGTGCTATCGTTATTCTGTATGTGCGAGATTAATAGTGTAAAGGCAATGTTTACAGCGTAGCCTACTATTTTTCTCAGTGAGCAGAGTCAGAGATCAGTCGATGCAACGGAGGTGCAAGGGAAAGGTAAAGGAAGAGGGAAAGGTAAAGAAAAGCCAAGAGCCGGTGGCAGAGGATCGGTGAGACCTCCTAGGCAAAGAAAAAGTAAGACACCAAAGATGACGAGGAGAGACTGGAAGAACTTCAAAGACAAAGGAGAGAAGCAACGGAGGTTTGTGTTAATATATTTCTCTGAACAGTATCAATGTCAATGACACCGAAATTAGCTCGGAAGCTGCACCAGGCACGTTCGTTTGCGTTGCGTCTGCTGCCACTACACCAGAAAAAAAATAGAGCATTCTTCTAAAATTGATTTTACGCGTTGTGAACGGAACGCTTCAGTTACGCGCTTGGTGTAGCTTCCCTGCCTGTTTGTATCTCCATTGTTTATATGTAGCAATTTCTAGCTGTTGCCAGTCAACTGCATGATGCGAGTTGTCTGCCAGTGAAATCACGACACATAATTACGTTATGGTCTATAGAAAATGTTACACAACATTTTCACCTTTTCATTGTCCATACACATAGTATTCATCATTTTGTGTGAACACTTGAAAAATATATAAACTATTACTACTACTCTGCTAACAATCTAACTTTGCTACCTAAACAAGCCTATCTGATCTTATTTCTTGTGTCTTATTTCTTCAGAGACTTGTGGATGGAATGAGCCTGCAAGAGCACAAGAACCTCACCACACAGTTGATACCGAGGCAGCCAGGTCTGGTGTTTGATGCATCAGTGCAGACATGTCGTCCCCCCACCTGTGCCAGGGATGCCTTGGTGTACTTGTACACACTGCAGAGACATGCCAACCGATCAGGAGAGAAAATGCTGTGGACAAAACCCTGCCACCTGTGTGAGGCTTCTGCCTCACTACACACAGCACTGCCTAGATGAAGGTTTTCTCCAGATTCACAGGCAGTA
This sequence comes from Alosa pseudoharengus, assembly GCF_046254945.1. Taxonomy (NCBI): domain Eukaryota; kingdom Metazoa; phylum Chordata; class Actinopteri; order Clupeiformes; family Clupeidae; genus Alosa; species Alosa pseudoharengus. Next base: position 4,022,012 of record NW_027468685.1, read on the forward strand.
CATCACAGACATCATAGCATTAGGCCATGTAAGAGAGCCATTCCATAACCACTCATTTCATGTATAGCGCCACCTAGTTAAACACAAAAAAGTAAAAATGAGGTGTTGTAATTGAAGGTATCTGTGACCTAACAAAGTCAGAACTGCACGAAATTGGAAGTGTAGGATCATTATGACACCCTCTGTATGCACGCCAAGTTTCGTGGAATTCCGTTCATGGGGGGCCATACAATAAATTAATTTATGTTACTATACACCAACTGGCCTGTAGGTGGCCGGAGACAGTTTTCTGTGAATATCTCGATAACCGTAGGGCCTAGGAGGTCCACCTTTTTTATGTATGTTGGTCTTAAGGGGGCATGTCAACCCATCCCATTACCACTTATTTTATGTATAGCGCCACCTAGTTAAAAATGAAAAAGCAAAAAATTAGGTGTTTTCATCACAATATCTCTGGCTGACAAGGTCAAAACTGCACGAAATTAAAAGTGTAGGATCATTATGACACCCTCCGAATGCATGCCACGTTTTGTGTACTTTCGTTCATGGGGGGCCTTACAATAAAATAATTTATGTGTACATTTAGTGACGTACACCAACAAGGATTCCCGGGACACTGAAAGACCGGGGTACACAAAACTTGGTGGGCATGTACCCCCACATGGATAGCATGGAACCGTAATATTTCATTTTGATCTGTAGCCCCCCCGCTGGACTGGACCCCCCGAAAGAAGGGTAGGGCAGACACAGTTCTCTGTGAATATCTTGAGAACTGTAGGGCCTAGGATGACCATTTTTTTCCGTATGTTTGCCTCCAGGGGTCATGTTAACCCATTTCATGTGCACACATGTGCACAAACAGATACACACACACACACACACACAAACATTCACAGTAATCATACGTATGACACATACCCACACAGTATACATATGTACGCTTGCATGCACAGGCACATACGCAGGCACACACACAAGCACGCACACACACACACACACACACACACGCATAACATAAACATGTACATGCACACATGCACACAATTCAAGAATTTCTCAGAATTATGAACAGGCAAGATGGAGGTGGGGTTGTATAAAATTTATTTTACATGTGAAATCTATGAACTAATCATGTTTTGGTACTTGTTGTCTAGCAGATATCAGTGCGAATTGAGTGTGGATAATGCAATTTAGTGAGACAGTTAGAATCATATAGGCCTTTCAGCGTGATTTATTTTTGTGGAAAAAATGTGCTGGACTGGGCGGCGGTCATATTTTGTACCGCTCTGCGGTACATCTAGTTACTAGTTGACTGTTGAATGAACACAGGTGTCTGTTCATAGAAGGTCTATTTAGTCAGTCAGTCATTCAGCATTTGAATAGCTTTCAGTACTTATAACACATTATCTGTGTTGACAGTGAAATTTACACTACAACTTTTCACCAGGTGTTTGTGAGGACATCTTGAATGATGAAATGAGGGTTGAGCGCCACATGCAACAGTAGCTACAGCTGTAGGAGAGGCGGGGAAATAACCAAAGTAAAACTCATTACAGTTAGAGCTGACATCTCTTAAGATGAGCATGGCATTTTAAGAGGTGGTATGTGCATGATGTTTACTTCAAATGTCAAAAAGGACATTGAGATAGCAACAGTGTGACGAAATGAACATAATAGTGCATCGGAGATGACATGAAAGACCTCAAATTCTACACATCACTCGTTAAGAGATTATAAAAGATCCATTGTCATCAGGCTACACCCCTGGTGATCTACATGCAAAGTATTATAATTTCTAATGCTAATGAGGTACTCGACATTCCAATAGGTCATAAAGAGTGAAGTGAATAATTACAGGCCATCATTGTGGTGTTTTATCAGTTAATGAGCTTAGATAAACAAGGCTGGCCATTCCGCCTGTCCCCGGGAGTCCGAGAGAGACGGACATCTTGTGTCTTAACGACATTACAGTATTCAGATTTAACACAGCAGCGTCACATGGCATCACAAGGTCTCCCTCTCTCTCCCTCATCACAAAGGTGTCTCCTGGGGGGAATAATGGACCAAACAACCCCCTCCCCCACACACACACGGCCGATCAGAGATGGACGCGGAGATGAATGCGCCGCTATCAAAGCAGACGGGGGCGAGGCAGGCCCTGATAAGGCTGCTGTTGTCTCGGAAACAAAGCCGTCTTTCTCTCTCTCTCTCTCTCTCTTTCTCTCTCTCTCTCTCTCTCTCTTTCTCTCTCTCTCTCTCTCTCCCTCTCTCAGACAGAACCCGTTAGGCTGGAGTGCAGCTTCCATTTGAATGCAAATGGGTGTCTATGAGCGGAATAAAATTAGAACACAATAAGAGGCTAACAAGAGGCTGCAGGGGAGGGCGACCTTAGAGGATTTGTTCACATGTTTTAATGATAGCAAGATGTCCAGAGACGGCACTGTTGCATGCTGGGTAAATAGATTGCAACTCTGACCATGTGTGTCTTGGCATAATGGATGTGCCAATGAACAAAAAGGCAGAATTGTGCTTAGTAACCTGGCAACGTGACATCATCTACAGGTTGTATGGACAAAAACAACTGTTGGAATGCCATTGATTAGGTGTACAGAAAACACAGCATGTGAATGATGAACCACAGACCCTGACCATGTCTGTGTTCATTTAATAATGACCCATAGAATCTCACTGCTATTACTAAACACACTTCAGCTACCCGACAGACCTTCCAGACACCATTATGCAACAGCAGCATTTTATGCACTAGATTCTGTACAATGGCTTACAAATGCAATCACAGTATAACATTTAAGAAGAGCAGTGCATGAGTGCTTGTATAATCACATAATAACATTATACTAGACGTAAGTCTACATTGCTCCTCTTTGTTACCACTTTGCTTAGTATTTGGCTCCAAACGGCATAAACACACACACTGTGTGTGTGAGTGGGGTGTGTGAGCTGTAATTGATGAAGTTCCATTTGGCGTCCTGCCTGTTGCCTAATTTCCTGTCTGGGGCCCTTGTTTTTCTGACCACCTCTGAAGAGGCAGCATCCTCATCCCGCTCCGTTCCGTTGCCACGCCAACACTCTCACACTCCGTAAACAAGTCAGATGTCCTCTCCGAGCGCTGCACGTCCATTCCTCTCTCCCGGCGATCAATCCTCACACACAGCCGCGTGATTTGTTTTTGGTGTTTTTTTTATTTTTATCCAGTGCTCATCCCCTGCCCCCACCTCACGCCCCCCCCCCCCCATCGGCTGGGCTAAACTTGGGTAGTCATCACTTTTAGATGGCCATTAATCAGTCCGGCGTTGGGTCTGGCGTTGGCTGAGGCGTTGGCCCTGGCTTGGATGCCCGCGGGCAGCCCTGAGTGGCATGTGTGTCTCCTGGAGACATTGCCTGAGTGTGTGTGTGTGTGTGCCAGGGGGTGGGGTTCTCTAATCTCGCTGTATTACAGACACACTGCATTTCCTTAACCTTCAAAGAGGAGGAACATTGCGTTGACACTCTCTACCACTTTTCTCTTCTGTGTGAGTGTGTGTGTGTGTGTGCGTGCGTGCGTGCGTGCGCGCATGTGTGTGTGTGTGTGTGTGTGTGTGTGTGTGTGTGTGTGTGTGTGTGTGTGTGTGTGTGATATCTGTGTGTGTGTGTGTGTGTGTGTGTGTGTGTGTGTGATATCTGTGTGACTCTCACTTCCCTCTGTCTCTTTCATGTCATTCCTCTCTTGTGTCCTTTTGTATTTCTGATTCTCTTTCAAATTTCTCCCTTACATGTCTTACATGTCTTTGTCTGTCTGTCTCTGTCTTTCTTGCTGTTCCTCCTCTCACCCTTTCTCTCTCTCTCTCTCTCTCTTTCTCTCTCTCTCTCTCTCTCTCTCTCTCTCCCATCGCTTGCTTCCTGTTCTTACCTCCAGTAACCGTGACAGCATGATGGCGTGATGGTATGACTAAAGCGAGTAGAGACGTGAGGACTAGACAGCTGGAAATGCTGAAACAATCTTCTATAATCAAAGCAACAAATACAAAAAAAAAAAACTAAACGCAACTACACCATTTCCTACAGCCTCACGTCAGCAGGCTTATGTCCTTATGGTGTCTGAGAAAACATATTTTCCATTCATCAAACACAAACTGATTGACTGATGCCTCTCTCTCAGTACGAATCAGCGAGTGTCCTGGAGTATCATCGGGTTTTTAATGACATGGAAAGCAAAGTTCAGGGCCATTTGATACATTTGCCCGAGGGCTGTGGTGTCTGTCAGGCTGGGCACTATGGCTATAGATTTTTTTTCTTGTTTTTTTTTTTTTTTTGAAGTTTGGAGACTTTAATTTCAAAGTCTTCCAATTTAGGGCTTGACTAAGATGGAATGAAAGTGCCTCAGATTAAATCACTCAGAGCAGTCTGGAGGAGCAGACAGTGTGAGATCCATTCATCAACATGGCTTTTGTCCCAAACTCCAGTGCTCAAGAAAGAGAGGCTTCACTCGTTCGTCTTTGGCTGGACATCTTGCGGCAGGCCGCAGGACAGTAGGTTAACTCATGCCACCCTTTACATCCACTGCGTACATATAACTATGGCTGCTTTGGAATTACAGAGGGTTTTTAATCACTTTGATAATGAACGTTTTTCGGACGGGCCAGAGAGATGCATAAGTGAGCTTATGGGAAATGACAAGGAGCATTACGCAGAGAGCATCAGACCTGGCACTGTGACAAGCCTGGCAGAGGAGAACTAGAAGCTAAATACTGAAGAGGTGTGTGTGTGTTTGTGTGTTTATTTGTGTGTGCATGTGTGTGTGCTTGTGCGATGTCTTGCTTTTATGTATATGAGTTCAGTCTGTGTGCAACTTTTGTATCAGAAAATTAAAAATCATACACTACTTTCCTTTAAGAGACCCCCACATAAGCATTTGTCCAAAACATACACTACTTTCGTTTAAGAGACCCCCACATAAGCATTTGCCCAATTCAATATGCTTGTGTTCTGATCAAGTAATGTCAGGTTAAAAGCTTGAGATGGCGTTCCCGATAACGCGCCCACCTGCCATGTATGTGTTCCGTGTGGCATGGGTTCAAGCCCCGTTGACATTGTTCATGTTTTTGGGGGCAGCCGTGGCTCACTGGTTAGGGCTTCGGACTTGTAACCGGAGGGTTGCCGGTTTGAACCCCGACCAATAGGAACAGCTGAAGTGCCCTTGAGCAAGGCACCTAACCCCTCACTGCTCCCGAGCGCCGCTGTTGTAGCAGGCAGCTCACTGCGCCGGGATTAGTGTGGGCTTCACCTCACTGTGTGTTCACTGTGTGCTGAGTGTGTTTCACTAATTCACGGATTGGGATAAATGCAGAGACCAAATTTCCCTCACGGGATCAAAAGAGTATATATACTTATACTTACTTACTGAATTTGACCGTCAGGCTGTAGACTCAGGTTTGACTTTAACCTTCAGGATGCAGACTCACAGGTCTCTCCCACTTCAGCTGGTCCGGAGCCTGGTCTAACCCGCCCCAAGGCGTTACCAAGACGGCCGCCAAGTAGATCTTGGCTTCCCCCTCACGACGCAAAAATTCTCTTTTGGTTGTCAGTGGACTGTACATCATCGTCCATACTTATGCTTAGGTGCTTTATCACAGTAGTTCCTCTCTCTGTCCGTGAAGTCAGTCTACAGTATACAAAAGTTTAAGTGAGCGAGACTTCAGGGACTCTCAAAATAATACTGATTTAAAACAAAACTCTCTTGTCTTGGATATTTTTGAAAATACAGACAATGGGCGGTTCACCAGTACCTCCCTTGCTCATTTAAGAGTTTCATTTTATCATGGCAATCATCAAATTAGCCCGCTAGGTGAGTGATTGATCACCTCAGAGTGCACCGGAAGGCGGCCATTTGCATAAGCCCCTCCGCTCCCAGGGGAGAAAATCATCTTAATTAAAGTGGATGTCATTGGCACGACTGGGCACAAATAAGCGATGAAGACGAGGCCACTTGGCGCCCAGACAGCCCGGGACAGATGCCACTGACCGGCGAAGCTGTGTGTAGCACGGGGCACATCAGCAGACCTATCAGCATGCTGAGACAACGCGTCATTAAGGAAATAACCTGGAGCTGGAGGAAGGGAAGGATGGAGAGAAGAGGAAGAAAGAAAGAAAGAAAGAGAGAGACATTGAAAGGGAATAATAAAGGGAGAATGATAGAGACGTTAGATAAACACATACATTACATATATAAATACATACATTAGATAGATAAATACATACATTAGATAGATAAATACATACATTAGATAGATAAATACATACATTAGATAGATAAATACATACATTAGATAGATACATACACATTAGATACATACATACATACATACATACATACATACATGCATTAGATATGTAGATTGATAGTTAGCAGTTAGGTTCATAGATAGATAGACAGATAGATGGATAAAAAAGATTCTAGTGAAGGAAGAGAGATATATAATTCAGCACAAAGGCATTATTTGAGATGGACTGAGGCCAAGACAGTATCTTTTCATCAATTTTTTGCCAATAGTTTTTAATCTCTGGTAACAGCTTCAAAGCTGCCCATTGGAAAGCGTTTTTGCGACGCTAATCAAGGACTCATTGCCAGTCATGAGGCATGCAGCCTTGCTCCTGCAGGACGTGAGAGGATGGGGGCAGCCGTGGCCTACTGGTTAGCACTTCGGACTTGTAACCGGAGGGTTGCCGGTTCGAACCCCGACCAGTAGGCACGGCTGAAGTGCCCTTGAGCAAGGCACCTACTGTAACCCCTCACTGCTCCCCGAGCGCCGCTGTTGTAGCAGGCAGCTCACTGCACCGGGATTAGTGTGTAAGTAGAGTGTGTTTCACTAATTCACGGATTGGGATAAATGCAGAGACCAAATTTCCCTCACGGGATCAAAAGAGTACACATACAATACATATATAGGATGCAGCCTCGCTCCTGGAGGATGTGAGGCAGGAGTGAAGGAGAGTGCTGAAGGATCGGCTCTCGTTTCACGTTTTCGGCCTCCTGCTCTCTCCTCACTACACGAGATCAGCTGTTTCAGAACAAACCAGTTTTTCTGGGATTTTGCTTTCTGTCCTGATTACGAAAAGATCTGGTGGAACACACTTGGTCATATTCTCATCAATGCAATATATGTTTTAATTGTCAAGTTTAATTGTCACTTTAAAAGTCAATTGAACGCAAAAAATATTTTTTTTATACTGTTTGCATTAACCCACTAGTCAGTCTATTAGGTACAGTTAGCAGGACCTGTGTTATTCAGATAGAGCATAATAAACTCAAAGGTGCTCTAACTCGGGGCCAGGCCTTTATGTAATTACAAGGGAAGAAATATGTACATGTCCAATCTGCCCCATCCCTCCCCCCAGCACATACGCACCGTTATTACTTACCTTCTTATTTACGACTGAGCTAATACGCAAAACTAATTTAATGAAGCTGAAATAAACCTGGCCAGATAGTATTTTCTCTGTCCGAGCCTCCCCTGATTGTGTGCGTAATTAAGAAGCATCAGCGCCCGGGAGCCGTTGATATCTCCTCACGATGCACGCCTTGTTGCGGATGCGGCATTAGGCAGGGGGGGTGGTGGGAGAATTACCCGTGATTAAGGTCAGGTAATCACCTCGGCATTTCTGTCCACCAGTGCGCCTGGTAATGGAATCCGAAGCCTGTTAGAATGGCAGTGTGTCTAGCAACTGTTGTCACGTGTGCTGATGTAACAATGGGTGAGTGACAGCATGGAATTTAGGATCCTTTTTCAGCTGAAGGTGAAAGCACTGTTGACATGTTTGTTTACATTCATGTACAGGCACGCACTCACGCGCTGATGATAATGGCCCTCAGTCACAGCCCACAATCTAAACAATGTTTACTCCAGCAGATGCAGATGGCTGCATTTGGACCACAACCAGCTCTGCACTGTACAGAAAGTGTGCAGTCTTGGGCCCAGGGGGCATTCACTGGACAACCCAACCTGTCTGGTCCTGCAGCAAAAGCCCAATCTCTCCCCCCCTACCCTCTCTCTCTCTCTCTCTCCGGTCCTCCCAGCTGCCATTTGTCAGCACTCTCTGGGTGACCTCTGGCGACGGGCTGACAGGTGGCCATTGTTGACAAACCTCATTGTCTTAATACCACCTTGTAATTGCCATTATTCATGCGGTCGCCTTCTAGAGAGGACCTGGCTACGGTTCCGGACTTGGGGGAAATTTCCCCATTACCCTGGTCCTTCTGTGCCAGAGTTGGACGATGATGTACAGTCCACTGACAACCAAAAGAGAATTTTTGCCTCGTGAGGGGGAAGCCAAGATCTACTTGGCGGCCGTCTTGGTAACGCCTTGGGGCGGGTAAGACCAGGCTCCGGTCCAGCTGAAGTGGGAGAGACCTGTGAGTCTGCATCCTGAAGGTTAAACTCAAACCTGAGTCTACAGCCTGAAGGTCAAATTCAGTAAGTAAGTATAAGTATATATACTCTTTTGATCCCGTGAGGGAAATTTGGTCTCTGCAATTATCCCAATCTGTGAATTAGTGAAACACACTCAGCACACAGTGAACACACACTAATCCTGGCGCAGTGAGCTGCCTGCAACAACAGCAGTGCTCGGGGAGCAGTGAGGGGTTAGGTGCCTTGCTCAAGGGCACTTCAGCCGTCCCTGCTGGTCGGGGTTCGAACCGGCAACCCTCTGGTTACAAGTCCGAAGCACTAACCAGTAGGCCATGGCTGCCCCATTAGGCCACGGCTGCCCCATAATTCATACAGCCTACAGCCTGAAGGTTAAAGGCACACTTGAGTCTACATCATGAAGGTTAAAGGCACACCTGAGTCTACATCATGAAAGTTACAGTCATGCCTGAGTCTACATCCTGAAGGTCAAACTTACACCTGAGTGAACATTCCAAAAGTTCAAGTCACATTGCAGAAACATCTCTGAAGGGTTTAAGGACTTGATCAGCCTTTTCTCACATGCGTGTAGTGATTAGTGCTAAATTAAAACTCTAAAACATTTGCTGAGAAAGAACTTTTTCAAGGTACTTATTTCTCTGGGTGGAACAAATCGTCCATGACGGTACCACTTTACAAAAACTTGACATAAGCAGGCTGTTTTCAAACAGGTCTCAGAATTCCTCTCACGGAATGACCTCCTTGACCCGAATCAGTCGGGCTTTATGAGAACACTTGTACGGACATGTTGGGCTCTATGAGAAGACTTGTAAGAACCCTTTGGGATAAAAGCATCTGGCAAAAAGAGTACAACTCAGTGTAAGATGTCAAGAGCGTGTTAAGTCACACTTCATATTGCCGCATACGGTGTTCTAATATACGCGTGGCAGTGGCTATGCGATACAATTATCAGCTCCAGAGGCTGGATTGTTTATAGGAGTGTGATCCAACATGGGGGGGGGGGGCTGGGGCGATTATAGGAGTGTGTGACCCAACGAGAGGGTGAGGGGGGGGGGGGGTGGATTGTTTATAGGAGTGTGACCCAACTTGGCCTGATTCATATTTTAGGGGGGAGATCAATCTAAGTTGGGGCTACTTCAAACATGTTGCGGTCGCTCATTTAAAATCTTCAGACTAAGCAGTGTTGTGTCAGTTCACAGCTTTTCTGAACTAGTTCAAGTTCAGTTCATACATGCTCAAAGTGAACAGTTCACGTTCAAAGTTCACAATTTTTATTCTGAACTAGCTCAAAGTTCAGTTCATTTTACTTTTTTCGTGAGATATTCAAATAAATACTTTTTTTCACTCTACGAGCTAGAAATCACTATACGTTCTTTGAAGCTGCTCATTGTAGCTAGACATTTGCTCATGACACTGCAATTGTGGGTTTCTTACCAGGTGATGAAACTTGCAGCAGTACAGACAAGGTAGACCAGTTCTATACTTAGTGCAATGAAATCCAGCCCTCTGCGCTCTCGTCGTTGCCTGCTACGCGGCGTTGCTATGCCTACCCCACTCTGCTGCAATTCATCACGGGTAACGTTGTGCGGAAGCCAGTATGCTATTCAACTATTCTCAGCCGGACACTACGTTGCCCGCAATGCATTGCGCACACAATGTCAAAACCATTTCTGTCTGGTGATACATGATTTAAGCGGCACCAGCGAGAATACAGGAGGGAGGAACTTTCTCTCGTTGCGTTTCAAAAGAGAAAACAGATGTCACTCAGTTTTCAATGGAAAACAAATTCCAACGTTCATTTACAGTGATGTCTGCCGTTCATGACACATAATGTGAACTAATTCACGTTCAAGTTCTTTATTAAAAAATGTGTTGCGTTCAGTTCAACGTTCACGAAAAAATTAGCGTGTTCAATGAACGCGTTCTTTTGAACTCGTTCACCCACAACACTGAGACTAAGTCTGTACCGATCTCATGAGCTACATGCCAAGTCGTCATAGTTGTTACCACGTTATTACCAGGGTTGTGGGGAGGGGTCGCAGGGAGTGAGTGCAGGCTGCTAGTACAAGGCACAGGGGCAGGGCACAGCAGAGAAACAGTAATATCATGCCCCTGTTATAGATCACAGTAATATCATGCCCCTGTTATAGATCACAGTAATATCATGCCCGTGTTATAGATCACAGTAATATCATTCCCATGTTATAGATCACAGTAATCAGCCCAGCCTCAAAACATTACCAAATGACTGGCGGAGAATTCTCCTGATTACCACTCCACTACTGGTGTAGCAATGTGGAGGTGTGTTTTACTGCACCGATGACCAGAGGAGAGAGATGGACCTGGATGTGTGTGTGTTCTACTGCACCAATGACCAGGGGAGAGAGATGGACCTGGATGTGTATGTGTTCTACTGCACCAATGACCAGGGGAGAGAGATGGGCCTGGATGTGTGTGTGTTCTACTGCACCAATGACCAGGGGAGAGAGATGGGCCTGGATGTGTGTGTGGAAAAGCCAGAGCAGTGTGGAAGAGTGATACCTACTGGGAAATGGTTCAGGACTGGTGAGGACAGTGTGACATGGAATATCATGGAGAACATATCATGGTTGGTTGAACAGCAGTAGGCCTATATATTTTTTC
>NW_027468685.1:4035580-4038080 GCF_046254945.1 Alosa pseudoharengus
CATATCGGTCACATCACGATAGATAGAGTGGCCATATCGGTCACAGCACGATAGATAGAGCGGCCATATCGGTCACATCACGATAGAGTGGCCATATCGGTCACATCACGATAGACAGAGTGGCCATATCGGTCACATCACGATAGATAGAGCGGCCATATCGGTCACATCACGATAGAGCGGCCATATCGGTCACATCACGATAGACATCACGATAGAGTGGCCATATCGGTCACATCACGATAGAGCGGCCATATCGGTCACATCACGATAGACATCACGATAGAGTGGCCATATCGGTCACATCACGATAGATAGAGCGGCCATATCGGTCACATCCACAGTGGGCTCGCACTGGACTCTAGTATTGTACACACATCAGCACGCACCGTACACATTAAGTCTATGTTACATGGACTAGATAGTGGTGAGAAGGATGGCCATTTCTAAACCAAGTCTGATACCTCATTTGCCTCAGTTGCTCCATACTGCATTTTGTTGTCTTTGTACTTGTCAAGTCAAGTCAAGTCAAGTTTATTTATATAGCGCATTTCATACACAGAGGTCATTCAATGTGCTTTACATAAACAAAACCAAACAATAATAACAAATAAAAGCATAGAAGGGCAATATAGTCAAAGAATAGTTAAAAGGTAAAGATCATAATAAAAAGAAAACATAAAACAAGGTAAAATCATTTAAAAATAAAGAATAATTAGTAAGCAAAACAAAGGTAAAAGTAGTAAAAAAAAAGTAATAAAAGACAAAGTAGAATAATTATCAAGGCAGATTCAGAATTTGTAACTCGGCACAGTTAGCAGAAAGCATCTGAGAACAGTTTGGTCTTAAGTCTAGATTTAAAACTGGCTACAGTTGGGGCCTTTTTGATGTCATCCGAAAGTTGGTTCCACAGCTGAGCCGCATAGCAGCTAAAAGCTGCTTCACCATGTTTAGTTCTAACTATAGGTTTTACTAGCAGGTTTTTCACCTGGGACCTGAGAGGACGAGAAGGTGTGTACTGCTGAAGCATGTCTGACAAGTATTTAGGTCCTGCTCCATTTACTGATTTATAAACAAGCAATAGTGCTTTAAAGTCAATTCTGTGACTTACTGGAAGCCAGTGCAAGGACTTAAGAATTGGAGTAATGTGGTCAGTTCTTTTAGTTTTTGTTAGAATCCTAGCTGCTGCATTTTGTATCACCTGAAGCTGTTTAATAGTCTTTTTAGGAAGGCCTGTGAACAGTCCATTGCAGTAATCAACCCTGCTGGAGATAAATGCATGAATGAGTTTTTCTAAGTCATATTTTGACATCAGCCCTCTGAGTTTGGCAATATTTTTGAGGTGGTAAAAAGCTGATTTAGTTATCGCTTTCATGTGGCTGTTGAAATTTAGATCACTGTCAATTAATACACCAAGATTTTTAACAGTATCCTTTGCCTTCAACCCTTTTGTGCCAAGGAGAGTGGCAACCCTAAGTCTTTCCTCATTTTTACCAAATATAATTACTTCAGTTTTTTCTTTGTTCAGCTGAAGAAAATTTTGAGACATCCAGGTGTTGATTTGTTCTATACACTGACACATAGATTCAAGAGGACCATAGTCGTTTGGTGATAGAGCTAAGTAAATTTGTGTGTCATCTGCATAGCTATGATATGAAATCAAATTATTTTGAATGATTTGTCCAAGTGGGAGCATATAGAGGTTGAATAATAGTGGCCCCAAGATTGACCCCTGGGGAACACCACAGGTCAAGGACGTTGGTGTTGAGGTACAGTTTCCGATGGCAACAAAGAAGCTCCTTTCTTGTAGATATGATTTTAGCCAGCTGATAACTATGCCTGTAAATCCAACCCAGTGTTCTAGTCTGTGTAGTAAAATCTTGTGATCAACAGTGTCAAAAGCTGCACTAAGGTCCAGTAGCACTAGGACTGATGTTTTACCTGAATCTGTGTTTAGGCGTATGTCATTGGAAACTTTAATGAGAGCTGTTTCAGTGCTGTGATTTGCCCGAAAACCAGACTGAAAGTAATCAAAATACCCATTTGATGTTAGGAAGGTGGTTAATTGATTAAAGACTACTTTTTCAATAATTTTGCCAATAAAAGGTAGATTGGATATGGGCCTGTAATTGTTTAGCATGGAGGCATCCAGGTTATTCTTCTTGAGAAGTGGCTTTACAACAGCTGTTTTCAGTGACTTAGGAAAAGTGCCAGACAGCAGTGATACATTTACAATTTGAAGGACATCCGCCGCTATGAGGTGAAAAACAGTTTTGAAGAAATTGGTAGGCAGAGTGTCTAAGACACATGTGGAAGAGCTGAGATTCTGTACCGTTTTTTCAAGTGTTTCGTAGTCTATCAAGCTGAACTCTGACATCAAGTTTAGTTTCCCTCTGTTTGTTGCTGGAAGTTCAGGTTGTTGAATTTGTAATTGAGCAGATATGTTGAGTCTGATTTTGTCAATTTTACCTTTAAAAAAAAGATGAAAACTCATTGCATT
>NW_027468685.1:4043080-4050580 GCF_046254945.1 Alosa pseudoharengus
ATACACCCACACACGCACGCACACACACACACACACACACACACACACACACACACACACACACACACACACATACACACACACACACACACACACAAGCACATACACCCACACACCCACACACACACGCACACACACACACACAAGCACATACACCCACACACACACGCACACACACACACACACACACACACACACACACACACACACACACACACACACACACACACACTGCCTTATGCCAGGGCACCTGCCACTAGTCACACTACTAGGCACTAATCACACCACTAATGACAGTTAATGGCATTTCTACAAGCTGTTCTGGCTCTGATACCCCCCCCCCCCCACACACACACACACACACCGGTTAACAACACTGGTTAATTAATAAAAGATAGATAGATAGATCAGAATTTAACACTGGTTAATAACTAAAATATAGATAGCTAGATCAGAATTTAACACTGGTTAATAACTAAAATATAGATAGCTAGATCAGAATTTAACACTGGTTAATAAATAAAATATAGATAGCTAGATCAGAATTTAACACTGGTTGCATGTGATTGGTTTATTCCGTTTCAATTCACTGGAGAAGTCTCGCCCATTTCAAAGTACCCGCCTTGATGTAGCTTCACACTACCTACATGGCACACACACTCACACACACACACACACACACTCACACACACACACACACACACACACATACACACACACACACATAGAGGGATGTGGAACCGCTACCTACATGGCCACTGAACTCGTGCCCCAAAAGTGCAAATGGCCTGTCATGCATGAATTATGCCCCTGTTGAACTTAGTCAGTACTGAGTACCAAAGATTCTAGAGCGGAGCGGAGCGATCTAGAATCTTTGCTGAGTACTGAAGTCAGTCATGTGGTATCCAAATAACCATCTCTGCCAAATATATGCCATATTGCATAGTTTCCTTGTCTCTTCTCAATACCTGTCACTCATCTTGACACACCTTACCATAATAACTTTGTCATCATTATATGTATTTGTACAGTGCATACAGGTGTTCCCATTCTTTTAGTAAGCATGCTCTGGATAATAATGTAATTGCCCACCGATGAATGTGCATGTGTCTAGCCCTGTGAGGTGCTAAAGCTGTGCAGTGTTAAAGCTATGCATTGCTAAAGCTGTGCAGTGTTAAAGCTGTGCAGTGTTAAAACTGTGCAGTGTTAAAGCTGTGCAGTGTTAAAACTGTGCAGTGTTAAAGCTGTCCGTCTCTCCTTAAAACCGCTACATAATGCTCCCCAGAACTGTGTCTGCGCTGTGATGAACTGTTATTATTATTCATAGTAGCCCAGACGACTCCTCCGTCTAATACAAACAGTATGCATATCTGTGCTGTGTGTTTTACGGTCACACTTTTATTAACTGTTTGGAAATGCATCTGTTAACCTTTGGTGAACACCTCAATTCAATTGAGTCCCTGAGCAAAACAGCAGTAGCCTATAAACTCTTGGAAAAATGTTCTCTCAGGCTAGAATCTCATTTACCCTGTGTGCCTGCACACACACATGCACACACACACACAGGCATGCACATGTGCAAACTGAAATCCTTCATCTACTTCAGAAAAAAACCCTTCAAACTTGACATCCACAGGCATGCAATTACTGCAGCTCCTCTAGACAATCCCTCTCTCTCTCTCCCTTTCTCTCTCTCTCTCTCTGTTTCTCTCTCTCTCTCTCTCCCTTTCTCTCTCTCTCTGTTTCTCTCTCTCTCTCCCTTTCTCTCTCTATCTCCCTTTCTCTCTCTCTCTCTCTCTCTCTCTCTCTCTCTCTCTCTCCCTTTCTCTCTCTCTCTCCCTTTCTCTCTCTCTCTATTTCAATCTCTCCCTCTCTCTATCTCTCTCTCTCTGTTTCTCTCCCTCCCTTTCTCTCTCTCTGTTTCACTCTCTCTCTCTCTCCCTTTCTCTCTCTCTCTCTCTCCCTCTCTCTCTCTCTCTCTCTCTCTCTCTCTCTCTCTCTCTCTCTCTCTCCCTCTATCTGAAATGGGCTATGGGCAGGCGAAGTATGTCCTACATCACACAATGGCAACATAGACTAGCCAATCTATTGCTATTGCATTATACACACACACACACACACACACACACACACACACACACACACACACACACACAGCCAAACAAGCATCCTGGTCTCACACCACTTCAAAGTGTGTGTTTGGGCATTGGCAGGCTTCAGCTGAGTCAGTGTGAGGTTCATATCGGGACATGCTCATCCTCAGCTGCCAGATCTTACACATCAGATGGGAAAAGTGTCAGATCTCAGGAAGACCTCTGTCACGTCTGTGGAACAGCAACGTCAGGTCACACACATGAAAGAGCTTCAGGTCTTGGGAAAACCTGAAAAAAACAGCTCTTTACAAACCCCCCCATTTTTTTCTCTCCATCAAATCAATGCCATAGTCCTGCAATTTTCTAACAGTCAACAAACAATCTGATTGGCCACCACCGACAGAATTCGCTCCTTATTTATAAAGGATTCAACTTTCCCCAACTGTTTTCACTCGCTTCACCCACTCCGCTCTCCACACACACTTTTGGTGTGCGGATCTTCTTTGACTGTCTTGGATATTGACTCGCTGAAATCTGCACCCGTCCGAAATCGGCGTTGGGATGTGCGTGGCCTCGCACTGTGTCAACAAATGGCTATTTTCCTCGACTCCCCGTCATCCTCCTGTCCCATCATACCTGTATGTTTGTTTCACGATATGACTCACTGGACTGATACAGATCATTTCATTGTTGCCTTCACTTTGAGAAGAGCTAAACTAAACTTTTGTGTTTTCTTTGTGTGTGTGTGTGTGTGTGTGTGTGTGTGTCTGTCATTGTGACATCTCCCCTTACTTCCTCTTCCTCGTGGTGTCAGTCCAAGGTGAGGAAGAGAGGAGTGTGAGCCGCTGCCATAATTCAATTTGGCCTCGGCGCCACCTAATAGGAGGATTGTCTCATTTCCGTTCCATTGTCTGCGGCTTTATGGGCTACGGGATGGCTGGCTCTTATGGCGCCTGGGCTCGTAAACTAAACGCTGTCCATTATCTCCACGCCTGGCCCCCGAGCCTATAGCAGGGGCCCGTGGTGCCGCCCGCCCCTATCAGATGAACTGGGATAATTAGAAACGCAATCATCTGATTAATCGGCCAAATGGAAGAACGGCAACAGTTTGTGTGTGTGTGTGTGTGTGTGTGCTACTCTGGGTTAGACTGTAGGATGATTTTTTGATTCAGGATGCATGGAATTCATTCTCATTGTGATTCACCTCAGAGAGTGAGAGTGAATCACCTCACCAGGTCTCCAATCTGCAGGGGTAATTATCCATCTGATGATCTGAAAGACCCAGGCTTGTCCTGTATGGGTAGCTAGAGTACCGGCTCAACTGCAGGGATCTCTTGCCATCACACCCAGTCTACTGTTTTAACACAGACGAGTTTAGCTGGACGCTGTAGTTAATGGCAAATGGGTTATGAGTTTAAAGTAAACAAGTGGTAAAAAGAGTAAATAACTGTTTAAAAGTAAATAACAACTGCTAAAAAGTGAGAGATATGTTATGCGTTATGGTTTGTATATTATAGTATTTATTTATTTTCATTAGGCTATTGATTGAATTGACATTGTTGTTTATTATTGCTGTTCTCCATAATGTAGTCTTACCAACTTTTTAAATTGTTTACTTATATTTAATTATTATATTGTTGTTATTTGTATGTCGCTTTGGACAAAAGGGTCTGCTAAATACCATAACCATAACCATAACCATAGATAAATAACTGATTAAAACGTGCTAGTGCTGTTTCAGTTCATTGGCATTCCCTTCAGATCTCACAGCATGTGGTCTTTAAGTGATACCATGAGCTTCCATGAAATCACCTTGATTAAAATTCCAGTTCATGCATGCCCATAAGCTGGAAGCATGGCATTTGTCATATACTTCATGTATTTTTAGTCTGTATATACTGTGGAATGTTTATTGAGCATAGGCTGCAACAGTTAGCTCCCACTCTACTCAATGAAACATTAGAACAAAAAATATATATATTTTTGTGCAACACTTGTGCTCTGCTCCAGCAGTTCTTTCAGTGTAGCCCAGGTCTTTAACTATCAAAAGCCATGCAAAAGTCTTAAAACGGCAACAACAGGACAGTTGATATGTATTTACATTGGAGGATTATCAAAGCTAACTACCTGTTAAACACAACATAGAAAGCCATACAATGTGGTATACAATAGTCACATGGAATTCTGCTTAGCGCATGCTACTGCATGTCCATTGTATAGAGATTGAGAATGTGTCATCATCATGCCATTTTCCCATTGGTGAACGCAAAGCATTTTGGGGATCTGCGGCAATCCATGCCCATGTGAACTAGTTGTAAACGGCCAAACGTACCCATAATCTTGGTCATGTGTTTTAGCCATCTCTATATGCTATGCATTCCTCACACAGGTGGGGATGCATTGACCTCACTGGGAGTCTTGCTTCACTGTGTGCACATTTCTGTGTGTACCCTGATTTGAGTGGTCTTGCTGAACGTGCCCCTGTGTCGGGAGAAGGGTGCTAGCTCCTCTCGCTGATATTTATCGGCGTCATAAAGAGCTCTTGTCCAGAACTGGAGAGTCTATGTCGACTGCGTCGTTAAATCCAAACGATCTGCTCTTGACGTGGCAGAGAGTCCACACACTCAAGTCTCTTCATCACTGCTGCGCATGTCAGCTGGGACGGGGGCACACGCACACGCACACGCACATGCACACACACACACACATACACACACGCACACAAACACACACACACACACACATACACACACACAAACACACACACACACACACACACATACACACACGCACACGCACACAAACACACACATACACACACACACACACACACACACAAACACACGCACACAAACACACACACAAACACACACACACACACACACACACACACACAAACACACAAACACACACACACACACACACACACACACACACACACAAACACACACACACACACACACACACACACAACACACACACACACACACACACACACACACACGCACACGCACACAAACACACACACAAACACACACACACACTCACACACACAAACACACACACACACACACACACACACACACAAACACACACACACAAACACACACACACACACACACACACACACAAACACACACGCACACAAACACACACACACACACACACACACACACACACACACACACACACACACACACACACACACACACACACACACACACACACACACACACACACACACACATACACACACACACACACACACACACACACCAACCAGTGTTGCGCGGGTTTGGTCACAAGCGGCCCGCGGTCGCCCGATATTTTAATCAACCCGACCGCAACTCGGACCGCGAATATTAATTAGGACAAAATTATACCCGACCCGCGATCCGACCCGCTTATTTACAAAATGTGTGCTTTTGGTTATAGGCTGCATGCAGTGTGACAGTATAGGTCATTTCTGTAAATCAAACTAATTTATTTGCGAAACTTTATGCAGTAGAACTACACGCAGTAGGCATGCAGGACATAATGTTTGCCCAGGAGAGAGAATGAGAATAAGAGCGCAAGCACGCACGCAACCACCAAGGATTAGAACACTAGGATAAGATTTGAAGGCCATGGACATCTTACATAGCCTACATCTTTCTTTCGAAAACAGAAATGGTGAGGCAAGGTAGGCAAGAGAGATACATTGCTGGTCAAAACGTTAGTGTAAGAACTGGTTTATAATGCTGAATGAAGCACAAAGCTTTACTAAAGCACATCCACTGTTTAAAGTCACAAACACAACGAACTAAGGTAACTTTTATGCATGCGCGAACCTATACATACCGGTAGATATGGCTGTGTAGTCTGTGCCATAACATTTATTGCTGCAGGCTGCCCGTTTTGGCTGTCATACTTTTAAATGGAAATCGCAAGAAGTAGGCCTACATAGACCATAACTTGTACTGTCTACTGTCATCTTCTTTAAGAACTTTTCCCAATATTTCCCATAGCCTATATCGCTTTTCCTGAAGGGGTGTCTTTATTATTTTAACTCGCGTCTTCAGCTTCTTTACTGTTGTCTTTACTGTATTGATGCTTTACTGTATTGATGCTAGCCTTCTCGTGATATTTTAAGTAGGCCTATTTGTAGAAAATATATATTTAATTAATTTTAACTGGCCCGCCCGCAAATGACCCGAATATCATTAAAATATTTTGTTTATGACCCATAACCGCGGGTAACCGCGGTCATCCGCGGGCAACCGCTTAATTTCGGGCAGACCGCGCAACACTGACACACACGTATGTCCTTTATTTATTAACCAGTGTGAATAACACACACACACACATACACACACACACACACACACACACACACACACGTATGTCCTTTATTTATTAACCAGTGTGAATAATACACTGTGGGAGTGTGGGAGTGAGTGTGTGTGTGTGTGTGTGTCTCTGATGTGTGATAGCGGGCGTACGGGCGGTGGGAGTGTGTGAGTGTGTGTGTGTGTGTGTGTCTCTGATGTGTGATAGCGGGCGTACGGGCGGTGGGAGTGTGTAAGTGTGTGTGTGTGTGTGTGTCTCTGATGTGTGATAGCGGGCGTACGGGCGGTGGGAGTGTGTGAGTGTGTGTGTGTGTGTGTCTCTGATGTGTGATAGCGGCCCCTAACAGGACCCCACGCCGGGCCACGTGTTTGTCAACTCATTGAATGGTAATGTCATGTTTCCTGTTAAGTCCTAGCAGGCAGCCAGTTGAGGCTGATTCTCTGTGTAGCAATAGGAGAGAGAGAGCCTGCTGTGACAACAGCGACAGTGTGACTCCAAAACAGAGATATTAACCGCCACACACACACACACACACACACACACACACACACACACACACACACACACACACACACACACACACAGATATACCCAACCAACCACCCCCACACACACACACACACACACACACACACACACACACACACACAGATATACCCAACCAACCACAGACAAACACACACACACACACACACACAGATATACCCAACCAACCACCCCCACACACACACACACTCTGTCTCTCTCTCACACACACACACACAAACATGCACATACAACAATATTTGGTCGTTCCTTCCTTATTAAGAATGAAGTAAAGGCCGATTGGTGTTATCGGTTAGCCACCTGCATGGGTGCAAACCTCGACGAGGAGAGACCGAGAGAGAAAAGGGCTGGACTGCACGTTGGGTTTGGACCGACTGCACCGCGTCCAGTGCCCACACAGCGCTGGACTGCACGTTGGGTTTGGACCGAGTCCTGCTTATCCCGGCTGCATCGGACATGATAGAGGCATTAGCAATGACATTGGCCTCCTGAGTGTGTTTAGATCCCGTCTGTGGCCAATGCCATCCCGGCC
>NW_027468685.1:4060580-4065580 GCF_046254945.1 Alosa pseudoharengus
CAATTAACTCAAGTAACTATAATTTATGACCCACACCTGCAGACAGTTAGTCAGCCAACACGCTGACAAGAACATGTGCAAAAGTGCATTCCATTAAAAACAGGGAAGATGTATCCAGCATTTTCACAGGGAGTGTCAGTGAGACTCAGTGAGCACTCCTCAAATCACAGGTAATGAACCATTGGTCTACATACAGCACTGTGGAGAAGGAGAGAGGGTGTGTGTGAGAGAGAGACAGAGGAAGAGAGACAGAGAGAAAACACAATATTTAATAGTATTGCAAAATCGTTCACATTTCTTTGTTTTGTTTTTCTTTTTACAATTTGCATTTGTAAAGATATTCATAAAACTATGAAGCAGTTCTCACATTATATTCCAAAACACAAAACAGACTACACTACTGAAACATTGTGTGAGGAAAAAAAAAACTATGACCTAATGTTGATTATAAAAAAGGTGCCTTTTTGTGTATTTCCTAATAAAGCACACATGAAAATGTGTCAATATTATGTGTCAAAATCTGTGTCTGAAACTACATCATAGCAATTATTACAGCAACGAGAATGGAAATGTCAGGGTTGTGCAGGAGGACCCAAGTGCAAGACTCAACCAGGCAGACTTACAGACAAAACAGAATTTATTTTAAATACAAACTTTACATTTAAAGAATTTCTTACTTACATACAGGACTTTGACTAGACAAACAGAGAGACGATCCGACAACGAGACAGGGGGGTGGAAATACACAGAGCAATTAACAGAGAGACAGAGGACTGGACGAAACCAACGAGACAACAGAACAGGTGAGGAGGCAAAAATGGAGGGAAAACAAGACAGGAAGCACAGACCAAATAAGGAGATGGGGCGGAGACAAAGACAGATGACAGGCAGGTAACACAAAGCACATGGGGAACAGGCAAAAACAAACACAGGACACTACACAAAATGGCCACCAGGGTGGCACAAACTCCAACAGTTCGGGCCAGATCCTGACAGAAAAACAAACACTGCACACATTTATTGTTTTTAAAAAGTCTCGAGGCATCAGTCAGTACGCAGGCTGACTGAAAAGGAGAGCCTTGGACATTAAGGATGTGAAATGTTTCCCCTGCTTTGGGAAAATTTACTGCTATGATTGGAATACATGTGAAAACTAGTTGTCAAGCTTTTTCTTTTGACTTTGTGACCTTTAGCCCAGTCCTCGATATTAGTCCTTCTCTGACCTCTGGGAGACTCGGTGAGCACTCCTCAAATCACAGGTAATGAACCACTGGTCTACATACAGCACTGTGGAGAAGAAGGAGAGAGAGAGAGGGTGTGTGTGTGAGAGAGAGACAGAGGAAGAGAGAGAGAGAGAGAGAGAGAGAGAGAGAGAGAGAGAGAGGGTGTGTGTGTAAGAGAGAGACAGAGGAAGAGAGAGAGAGAGAGAGAGAGAGAGGGTGTGTGTGTGTAAGAGAGAGACAGAGGAAGAGAGAGAGAGAGAGAGAGAGAGTGTGTGTGTGAGAGAGAGACAGAGGAAGAGAGAGAGAGAGAGAGAGAGAGAGAGGGTGTGTGTGTGTGAGAGAGAGACAGAGGAAGAGAGAGAGAGACAGAGATAGAGAGAGAGAGAGAGAGAGAGAGAGAGAGAGACAGAGATAGAGAGAGAGAGAGAGAGAGAGACAGAGATAGAGAGAGAGAGAGAGAGAGAGAGAGAGAGAGAGAGAGAGAGAGAGAGAGAGAGAGAGAGGAAGATGAGTGAGAGGCGAGGAGACAGGACCCAGATCATCCATCAAGGGAGTGCAGGTCTAATCAGTGGTGTGTGTGTGTGTGAGTGCGTATCATGTGTGAGCGTGTGTGTGTGAGTGCGTGTGTGTTGTAATCAGTGATGTATTAGTCGGCAGTGGCCTTTTCATTGTGCTGATGTGCTGAATTAAAAAAGCAGAACAGTTGAGAAGAGAAGGGTGGGTGTGTGTGTGTGTGTGTGTGTGTGTGTGTGTGCGTGGTGATGATGGGGTTGTAACATGACGAGAGGACTTGTCAGCAGGCTGGGCCTGACAGCAATAAGACTGTCTCATTCTCTCTCTCCATTCCTTTCTCTCTTCCCCTTATTATCACTTTCATCACTCTCTTCCTTATTCTCCCCTCATCTCTCACATACTCTATCTTTCTCTCTCTCTCCTCATCTCTCACATACTCTATCTTTCTCTCTCTCTCCTGATCTTTACTCTTTCTCTCTCTCCCCTCATCTCTCACCTGCTCTCTCTTTCTCTCTCTCCACTCATCTCTCATATACTCTATCTTTCTCTCTCTCTCCTGATCTTTACTCTTTCTCTCTCTCCCCTCATCTCTCACATACTCTCTCTTTCTCTCTCTCCCCTCATCTCTCACATACTCTCTCTTTCTCTCTCTCCCCTCATCTCTCATATACTCTATCTTTCTCTCTCTCTCCTGATCTTTACTCTTTCTCTCTCTCCCCTCATCTCTCACCTACTCTCTCTTTCTCTCTCTCCCCTCATCTCTCATATACTCTATCTTTCTCTCTCTCTCCTGATCTTTACTCTTTCTCTCTCTCCCCTCATCTCTCATATACTCTATCTTTCTCTCTCTCTCCTGATCTTTACTCTTTCTCTCTCTCCCCTCATCTCTCATATACTCTATCTTTCTCTCTCTCTCCTGATCTTCACTCTTTCTCTCTCTCCCCTCATCTCTCATATACTCTATCTTTCTCTCTCTCCCCTCATCTCTCATATACTCTATCTTTCTCTCTCTCTCCTGATCTTTACTCTTTCTCTCTCTCCCCTCATCTCTCACATACTCTCTCTTTCTCTCTCTCCCCTCATCTCTCATATACTCTATCTTTCTCTCTCTCTTCCATCATCTCTACTCTCTCTTTCTCCCTCCCCCCTCATCTCTCGTATACTCTCCCCCACACTCTATCTCTCTCCCCTCTCATATACTCATATACTGACACACACTCACACACTTACAGACACACACTCACACACTTACAGACACACACACTTACTCACACAAGGACTTAATATAAGCGCCCCCCCCCCCTCCATTTCTCCTCTCTCCCTCCTCTCATCCCTCGCTCTCTACTGGACCTCAGACAGAAGAGCCTAACAGAGGAATAAAACGAACGAGTGAACAAGTCACAGTAAATAAAAGACTAGTTACGCTTCCTCGTAATCATCTACTTTCACCCTCTCTCTCTCTCTCTCTCTCTCTCTCTCACACACACACACACACAGACACACACATGCACACTCTGTCTCCTGAAGCATTTTCACACCAAATTGGGAAATGGAGTTTGACTTTATTGGGCTCTATAAAGCCGGGTCTGATTCAATGGTTAAAAAGGCAGAACTCATTAAACTCATCTGGCTGTGCTGTGCTGCAGTTGAAACACACATGACAGAACAGCCCCAAGCTTTCATTACAGCTACACACACACACACACACACACACACACACACACACAGATGTACACTTGCACACACACACACACACACACACACACACACACACACACACACACACACACACACACACACACACACACACACACACAGATCCATACACACTCTGGGAGACATACTGATGCACAGTGGCGTGCGCACACACACTCACACCCGTACACACATGCTTCAAGTAGCTGCCTGCTCGACGCTAGACATAATTAGCTCAGCTGGTTGTAAAGTCGTTGGGAGAGCAGAGCATGTGCACTGGGAGAATTGGGAGCCGAGCTGAACTGTGCTGGTGGAGACACACACACACACACACACACACCGAGCTGAAGTGTGCTAGCTGGTGGGGACATACACACACACACACAGACACACACATACACACACACACACAGACACACAGAGGGAGAAAGTTGATTAGCCTTCAAGCCAAGTCCCATCCGAACTGCAGTGGTGAACCAATCCTGAGATCCACAATTCTCAATGTCAAACAAAATGGCCTCCAATTATGAGCCTGCCCATGAGGAATCCACAAGAGGAGGGCTCGCTCCTCCAACAATATTGTTTGGTTTATTGCACACAAGGAACAACAGGGCATCCCCTAGCATACACAGACACACAAATGCTTCAATTACTGCAGAAGCCGTTAGACCAGTAGTAGGCAATTCAACATAATTCCCCATGCCTTTTCCCACAACTCATAATCTTACCCAGAGTGCTTGCAATTACTGGCCAAAATATTGGAGAATCTAGCGTATGGGACTCACTCTACTAGTCTACTCCAGTACTCTACTGTTATATTTTCTTAGCCTGAACAGATCCTCCCAATCTTTCCATAACTATCTTAAATATGATCATTAATAATATACCTTCATAGGGTTTGGTGTACGCATATGAACATGTAACAACCAGTCAAATGGTAACAACATAGTATTATTAATTACTTACTACAAAATGGCTGCAAACAGTGATGCCAGTAACGCGTTACTTAGTAACGCGTTAGTCTATTTTTACCACTTTTTTCAGTAACGAGTAATCTAACGCGCTACTATTTACAAACCAGTAATCAGATTAAAGTTACTTATCTAAGTTACTGTGCGTTACTATTTTTGTCCTGTTCTTTGCTTTCTTCTTGTCTTGGGGATTAATGTCATGTAGGCGGTGCTCACATTTTCAGCATGAGGACAATTCACGTGCAGCGACACAAACGAAAACAACAATGGAGGGAGAGAGAGAGATGCACATTTCATCAGTCATTACTTTGAGTTTGTGTCAGCTAAACATGACAACGTTAAGGTACATTGTACATTCTGTGCTGGCGACAAAGTGCTGTCTAGCTAGACATCCCAAGTCTCCCGAAGTTTTGGGAGTCTCCCACATATTGATAGCGGCTTCCTGACGCCCGCAAATTACATAAAATCTCCCGGAACCTAGAGCGAACAAGAGCACGCAAGCCAGACCGGACTTCAAATCAAAGATTCTAGAATCTTTGCTTCAAATCGCGTGTGCATAGCTTAATGCGCACACAACGGAGAGGGAGAGAGAGAGGAG
>NW_027468685.1:4073080-4093080 GCF_046254945.1 Alosa pseudoharengus
TCATTACACTCACAAAGTCATTTTTGTCGTACTCATCTCCGCGGCTCTGGGATCGTTTGGTCTGCCTGCAGCTCTCTCATGAAGCCTGTGTTAATGGAGGGCTACTGGCTCTCATCTGCCTGCTGAGGGTGTGTGTGTGTGTGTGTGTGTGTGTGTCTGTGTGTGTGTGTGTGTGTGGTGGTACGGTAATGCTCTGACTGCTGGAGCGATGCTGTGTTTTATATCAAGTTCATAGCTCAGGGGTGAATGCAAGTAGACCTGTGTGTGTGTGTGTGTGTGTGTATGTGTGTGTGTGTGTGTGTGTGTTTGTTCATAGCTCAGGGGTGAATGCAAGCAGACCTGTCTGTGTGTGTGTGTGTGTGTGTGTGTGTGTCTTCATAGCTCAGGGGTGAATGCAAGCAGACCTGTGTGTGTGTGTGTGTGTGTGTGTTCATAGCTCAGGGGTGAATTCAAGCACCTCCCCACGGCCACATATGAGGCGCAGCAGATAAACCACTTAGATGTGTTGATGACTCATTCTCTCTCTCTCTCTCTTTCTCTCTCATGTTTGCTCTTTGAAACATTCTCTCTCTCAGACATTCCCTGTTTTTGGCACTGTGAAACATCCTCTCTCTCTCTCTCTCTCTCTCTCTCTAATTCAGTTTTTTTTTCATTCTCACTGTCTATTCTCTCTCTCTCTCAAATCAAATCAAATAAAATCTCTCTCTCTCTTTTTTTCTCTTTCTCTCTAATTCAGTCTTCTGGCTATTCTATCATTCTTGCCTCCATTCTCTCTGTTTCTCATTTTCACACAGGATGCCCAGTTCAGCCCAGTTCAGCCCAGTTCAGCCCAGTTCAGCCCAGTCTCTCCCCCTCGCCCCTTGCGGAGGTCTTGACCTGGCACCATTTAGTCATGCCAACCTAATGAGCCACTGACAACCATCCCCAGCCCCCCACTACCCTCCACTGCCACCCCCACCACCCTCCACTGCCACCCCCACCCCCACTACCCTCCACAGCCACCCCCCCACTACTCTCCACTGCCACCCCCACCCCCACTACCCTCCACTGCCACCCCCACCACCCTCCACTGCCACCCCCACTACCCTCCACAGCCACCCCCCCCCCCCCACTACCCTCCACTGCCACCCCCACTACCCTCCACTGCCACCCCCCCCACTACCCTCCACTGCCACCCCCACCACCCTCCACTGCCACCCCCCCCACTACCCTCCACAGCCACCCCCCCCCCCCAATACCCTCCACTGCCACCCCCACTACCCTCCACTGCCACCCCCCCCCCCAATACCCTCCACCCCCACCCCCACTACCCTCCACAGCCACCCCCACCCATGGCATGGTGAGACACTGACAACTATCCCCAGCCCCCCACTACCCTCCACCTCCACCCCCCCCACTACCCTCCACCTCCACCCCCACTGCCCCCCGCTGCCACCTCCACCCATGGCATGGTGCCCCCGGTGGTACCCTGGCAGGCGGTGGCGCGAGCGGCAGCTGGGCTTAAATAACATCATTAGGCCCGACTCCGACCCCCCCGTCCAGTGCTGTGCTGTCCGTCAGCCGGCTGTCGTCTGACAGGTCTGTAATCAAAGCGATGGGAGCAGGGCCCGCGGGCACGCGACGGGCATGGCGCCAGCATAATTAGACCCGCTAATGGAGTGGGAAGAGTGCCCGCCAAGTGCCACGGCAGGACCCCAACGCCGCCGGACTGCACCACTGTCGTCATCACTGCAGCCTCGGGGACACAGTCCTGCTTCTGCCCCCTGCCCTGCCACCACGGGCGCTGGGAAAGAGAGAGAGCGAGAGAGAGAGAGAGAGAGAGAGAGAGAGAGAGAGGGGAAGGAGAGTGACAGAGAGAGAGAGAGAACGAGAGACAGAAAGAGAAAGAAAGAGAAAGAAGGGGAGAGAGAGAAAGAGAAAAAAAGAGAAAGAGAGGGAGAGAGAGAGAAAGAGCAAGAGACCAAACATCCACAGAGCCCCTTGTCTTCGTAAAGCCAACTCTGACCTGCCCCCACTTCCTCTCTGACTTTGAAATAACCTCCACAGTCCACTTACGCCAACTTTTGTCTGACTCACACCAAAGCAGACTCTTACCCAAACACTCAACCCTCACACCAATGCACACGCTCACCCAAACACTCAACCCTCACACCAAAGCACACTCCCACCCAAACACTCAACCCTCACACCAAATCAGACTCCCACCCAAACACTCAACCCTCACACCAATGCACACGCTCACCCAAACACTCAACCCTCACACCAAAGCACACTCCCACCCAAACACTCAACCCTCACACCAAATCAGACCCCCACCCAAACACTCAACCCTCACACCAATGCACACTCTCACCCAAACACTCAACCCTCACACCAAATCAGACTCCCACCCAAACACTCAACCCTCACACCAATGCACACGCTCACCCAAACATTCAACCCTCACACCAAAGCACACTCCCACCCAAACACTCAACCCTCACACCAAATCAGACTCTCACCCAAACACTCAACCCTCACACCAATGCACACTCTCACCCAAACACTCAACCCTCACACCAATGCACACTCTCACCCAAACACTCACACCAAAGCACACTATCACCCAAACACTCACACCAAAGCACACTCTCACCCAAACACTCAACCCTCACACCAAATCAGACTCTCACCCAAACACTCAACCCTCACACCAATGCACACTCCCACCCAAACACTCAACCCTCACACCAAAGCACACTCCCACCCAAACACGCAACCCTCACACCAAATCAGACTCTCATCCAAACACTCACACCAATGCACACTCCAACCCAAACACTCACACCAATGCACACTCCCACCCAAACACTCAACCCTTTTGTCTGACTCACACCAAAGCACACTCTCACCCAAACACTCAACCCACACACCAAAGCAGACTCTCACCCAAACCCTCAACCCTCACACCAAATCAGACTCTCACCCAAACACTCAACCCTCACACCATCTCAACCAAACACACAACCCTCACACCAAATCAGACTCTCACCCAAACACTCAACCCTCACACCATCTCAACCAAACACACAACCCTCACACCAAATCAGACTCTCACCCAAACACTCAACCCTCACACCAAAGCAGACTCCCCACCCAAACACTCAACCCTCACACCAAAGCAGACTCTCACCCAAACACTCAATCCTCACACCAAATCAGACTCCCACCCAAACACTCAACCCTCACACCAATGCACACGCTCACCCAAACACTCAACCCTCACACCAAAGCACACTCCCACCCAAACACTCAACCCTCACACCAAATCAGACCCCCACCCAAACACTCAACCCTCACACCAATGCACACTCTCACCCAAACACTCAACCCTCACACCAAATCAGACTCCCACCCAAACACTCAACCC
Source organism: Alosa pseudoharengus (assembly GCF_046254945.1). Classification (NCBI taxonomy): domain Eukaryota; kingdom Metazoa; phylum Chordata; class Actinopteri; order Clupeiformes; family Clupeidae; genus Alosa; species Alosa pseudoharengus. Next base: position 4,076,490 of record NW_027468685.1, read on the forward strand.
TCACACCAATGCACACGCTCACCCAAACATTCAACCCTCACACCAAAGCACACTCCCACCCAAACACTCAACCCTCACACCAAATCAGACTCTCACCCAAACACTCAACCCTCACACCAATGCACACTCTCACCCAAACACTCAACCCTCACACCAATGCACACTCTCACCCAAACACTCACACCAAAGCACACTATCACCCAAACACTCACACCAAAGCACACTCTCACCCAAACACTCAACCCTCACACCAAATCAGACTGTCACCCAAACACTCAACCCTCACACCAATGCACACTCCCACCCAAACACTCAACCCTCACACCAAAGCACACTCCCACCCAAACACGCAACCCTCACACCAAATCAGACTCTCATCCAAACACTCACACCAATGCACACTCCAACCCAAACACTCACACCAATGCACACTCCCACCCAAACACTCAACCCTTTTGTCTGACTCACACCAAAGCACACTCTCACCCAAACACTCAACCCTCACACCAAAGCAGACTCTCACCCAAACCCTCAACCCTCACACCAAATCAGACTCTCACCCAAACACTCAACCCTCACACCATCTCAACCAAACACACAACCCTCACACCAAATCAGACTCTCACCCAAACACTCAACCCTCACACCAAAGCAGACTCCCCACCCAAACACTCAACCCTCACACCAAAGCACACTCTCACCCAAACACTCAACCCTCACACCAAAGCAGACCCTCACCCAAACACTCAACCCTCACACCAAATCAGACTCCCACCCAAACACTCAACCCTCACACCAATGCACACTCTCACCCAAACACTCAACCCTCACACCAAAGCACACTCTCACCCAAACACTCAACCCTCACACCAAAGCAGACTCTCACCCAAACACTCAACCCTCACACCAAAGCAGACTATCACCCAAACACTCACACCAATGCACACTCCAATCCAAACACTCACACCAAATCACACTATCACCCAAACACTCACACCAAAGCACACTCTCACCCAAACACTCAACTTTTTTGTCTGACTCACACCAAAGCACACTCCCACCCAAACACTCAACCCTCACACCAAATCAGACTCTCACCCAAACACTCAACCCTCACACCAATGCACACTCTCACCCAAACACTCAACCCTCACACCAATGCACACTCTCACCCAAACACTCACACCAAAGCACACTATCACCCAAACACTCACACCAAAGCACACTCTCACCCAAACACTCAACCCTCACACCAAATCAGACTCTCACCCAAACACTCAACCCTCACACCAATGCACACTCCCACCCAAACACTCAACCCTCACACCAAAGCACACTCCCACCCAAACACGCAACCCTCACACCAAATCAGACTCTCATCCAAACACTCACACCAATGCACACTCCAACCCAAACACTCACACCAATGCACACTCCCACCCAAACACTCAACCCTTTTGTCTGACTCACACCAAAGCACACTCTCACCCAAACACTCAACCCTCACACCAAAGCAGACTCTCACCCAAACCCTCAACCCTCACACCAAATCAGACTCTCACCCAAACACTCAACCCTCACACCATCTCAACCAAACACACAACCCTCACACCAAATCAGACTCTCACCCAAACACTCAACCCTCACACCAAAGCAGACTCCCCACCCAAACACTCAACCCTCACACCAAAGCAGACTCTCACCCAAACACTCAATCCTCACACCAAATCAGACTCCCACCCAAACACTCAACCCTCACACCAAAGCACACTCTCACCCAAACACTCAACCCTCACACCAAAGCAGACCCTCACCCAAACACTCAACCCTCACACCAAATCAGACTCCCACCCAAACACTCACACCAATGCACACTCCAATCCAAACACTCACACCAAATCACACTATCACCCAAACACTCACACCAAAGCACACTCTCACCCAAACACTCAACTTTTTTGTCTGACTCACACCAAAGCACACTCCCACCCAAACACTCAACCCTCACACCAAATCAGACTCTCACCCAAACACTCAACCCTCACACCATCTCAACCAAACACACAACCCTCACACCAAATCAGACTCTCACCCAAACACTCAACCCTCACACCAAAGCAGACTCCCCACCCAAACACTCAACCCTCACACCAAAGCAGACTCTCACCCAAACACTCAATCCTCACACCAAATCAGACTCCCACCCAAACACTCAACCCTCACACCAAAGCACACTCTCACCCAAACACTCAACCCTCACACCAAAGCAGACCCTCACCCAAACACTCAACCCTCACACCAAATCAGACTCCCACCCAAACACTCAACCCTCACACCAATGCACACTCTCACCCAAACACTCAACCCTCACACCAAAGCACACTCTCACCCAAACACTCAACCCTCACACCAAAGCAGACTCTCACCCAAACACTCAACCCTCACACCAAAGCAGACTATCACCCAAACACTCACACCAATGCACACTCCAATCCAAACACTCACACCAAATCACACTATCACCCAAACACTCACACCAAAGCACACTCTCACCCAAACACTCAACTTTTTTGTCTGACTCACACCAAAGCACACTCCCACCCAAACACTCAACCCTCACACCAAATCAGACTCTCACCCAAACACTCAACCCTCACACCAATGCACACTCTCACCCAAACACTCAACCCTCACACCAATGCACACTCTCACCCAAACACTCACACCAAAGCACACTATCACCCAAACACTCACACCAAAGCACACTCTCACCCAAACACTCAACCCTCACACCAAATCAGACTCTCACCCAAACACTCAACCCTCACACCAATGCACACTCCCACCCAAACACTCAACCCTCACACCAAAGCACACTCCCACCCAAACACGCAACCCTCACACCAAATCAGACTCTCACCCAAACACTCAACCCTCACACCAAAGCAGACTCCCCACCCAAACACTCAACCCTCACACCAAAGCAGACTCTCACCCAAACACTCAATCCTCACACCAAATCAGACTCCCACCCAAACACTCAACCCTCACACCAAAGCACACTCTCACCCAAACACTCAACCCTCACACCAAAGCAGACCCTCACCCAAACACTCAACCCTCACACCAAATCAGACTCCCACCCAAACACTCAACCCTCACACCAATGCACACTCTCACCCAAACACTCAACCCTCACACCAAAGCACACTCTCACCCAAACACTCAACCCTCACACCAAAGCAGACTCTCACCCAAACACTCAACCCTCACACCAAAGCAGACTATCACCCAAACACTCACACCAATGCACACTCCAATCCAAACACTCACACCAAATCACACTATCACCCAAACACTCACACCAAAGCACACTCTCACCCAAACACTCAACTTTTTTGTCTGACTCACACCAAAGCACACTCCCACCCAAACACTCAACCCTCACACCAAATCAGACTCTCACCCAAACACTCAACCCTCACACCAATGCACACTCTCACCCAAACACTCAACCCTCACACCAATGCACACTCTCACCCAAACACTCACACCAAAGCACACTATCACCCAAACACTCACACCAAAGCACACTCTCACCCAAACACTCAACCCTCACACCAAATCAGACTCTCACCCAAACACTCAACCCTCACACCAATGCACACTCCCACCCAAACACTCAACCCTCACACCAAAGCACACTCCCACCCAAACACGCAACCCTCACACCAAATCAGACTCTCATCCAAACACTCACACCAATGCACACTCCAACCCAAACACTCACACCAATGCACACTCCCACCCAAACACTCAACCCTTTTGTCTGACTCACACCAAAGCACACTCTCACCCAAACACTCAACCCTCACACCAAAGCAGACTCTCACCCAAACCCTCAACCCTCACACCAAATCAGACTCTCACCCAAACACTCAACCCTCACACCATCTCAACCAAACACACAACCCTCACACCAAATCAGACTCTCACCCAAACACTCAACCCTCACACCAAAGCAGACTCCCCACCCAAACACTCAACCCTCACACCAAAGCAGACTCTCACCCAAACACTCAATCCTCACACCAAATCAGACTCCCACCCAAACACTCAACCCTCACACCAAAGCACACTCTCACCCAAACACTCAACCCTCACACCAAAGCAGACCCTCACCCAAACACTCAACCCTCACACCAAATCAGACTCCCACCCAAACACTCAACCCTCACACCAATGCACACTCTCACCCAAACACTCAACCCTCACACCAAAGCACACTCTCACCCAAACACTCAACCCTCACACCAAAGCAGACTCTCACCCAAACACTCAACCCTCACACCAAAGCAGACTATCACCCAAACACTCACACCAATGCACACTCCAATCCAAACACTCACACCAAATCACACTATCACCCAAACACTCACACCAAAGCACACTCTCACCCAAACACTCAACTTTTTTGTCTGACTCACACCAAAGCACACTCTCACCCAAACACTCAACCCTCACACCAAAGCAGACTCTCACCCAAACACTCAACCCTCACACCAATGCACACTCTCACCCAAACACTCAACCCTCACACCATCTCAACTAAACACTCAAACTCACACCATCTCAACCAAACACTCAACCCTCACACCAAATCAGACTCTCACCCAAACACTCAACCCTCACACCAATGCACACTCCCACCCAAACACTCAACCCTCACACCAAAGCACACTCCCACCCAAACACGCAACCCTCACACCAAATCAGACTCTCACCCAAACACTCACACCAATGCACACTCCAACCCAAACACTCACACCAATGCACACTCCCACCCAAACACTCAACCCTTTTGTCTGACTCACACCAAAGCACACTCTCACCCAAACCCTCAACCCTCACACCAAATCAGACTCTCACCCAAACACTCAACCCTCACACCATCTCAACCAAACACACAACCCTCACACCAAATCAGACTCTCACCCAAACACTCAACCCTCACACCAAAGCAGACTCCCCACCCAAACACTCAACCCTCACACCAAATCAGACTCCCACCCAAACACTCAACCCTCACACCAAAGCAGACTCTCACCCAAACACTCAACCCTCACACCAAATCAGACTCCCACCCAAACACTCAACCCTCACACCAATGCACACTCTCACCCAAACACTCAACCCTCACACCAAAGCACACTCTTACCCAAACACTCAACCCTCACACCAAAGCAGACTCTCACCCAAACACTCAACCCTCACACCAATGCACACTCTCACACAAACACTCAACCCTCACACCAAATCAGACTCCCACCCAAACACTCAACCCTCACACCAAAGCAGACTATCACCCAAGCACTCACACCAATGCACACTCCAACCCAAACACTCACACCAAAGCACACTATCACCCAAACACTCACACAAAAGCACACTCTCACCCAAACACTCAACCCTTTTGTCTGACTCACACCAAAGCACACTCTCACCCAAACACTCAACCCTCACACCAAAGCAGACTCTCACCCAAACACTCAACCCTCACACCAATGCACACTCCCACCCAAACACTCAACCCTCACACCAAAGTACACTCCCACCCAAACACGCAACCCTCACACCAAATCAGACTCTCACCCAAACACTCACACCAATGCACACTCCAACCCAAACACTCACACCAATGCACACTCTCACCCAAACACTCAACCCTTTTGTCTGACTCACACCAAAGCACACTCTCACCCAAACACTCAACCCTCACACCAAAGCACACTCTCACCCAAACACTCAACCCTCACACCAAAGCAGACTCTCACCCAAACACTCAACCCTCACACCAAATCAGACTCTCACCCAAACACTCAACCCTCACACCAAAGCAGACTCTCACCCAAACACTCAACCCTCACACCAAATCAGACTCTCACCCAAACACTCACACCAATGCACACTCCCACCCAAACACTCAACCCTCACACCAAAGCCTATTCTCACCCAAACACTCAACCCTCACACCAAAGCACACTCCCACCCAAACAGTCTCACCTGTGGGATTCACACAAACTCTGATGAATAAAACCAGTCCAATCTAACACACACACACACACACACACACACACACACACACACATACAGTACAGACATGTGAAGGAGATTGAGCACACTCTTAGACTCCCCTCAATTCGGTTAAGTCTGACATCACATGTCGTTTCCTGGACCAACAGCTATTTCGTTCAAAAAAACTTTAGGCTACTAGCCAGTCAGACCAAAACAAAGCATCGCTCAAGGTTATCAAACACACACTTGAATGACATTGTGAAATGTGCTGCTACTCAGGATTTTAAACCTGATATTGATGCCCTTGTGAAGGCTAAAAGATGCCAAGTGTCAGGAGCTAGCAACAGCCGATAGACTTCGGTGAGAGAAATCGGGGAGAGCGCTTAATCAGCATGAAGGCTGGGGCCTAGTTCTTGTAATGTCCATGAATGTTTGCAGTATGAAGAATACAGTTCTTTGAAAATAATTTTACTCTGGTTTCACATTAAAATACAATGATGTGCAGTATATCATTGTCAGACTTAGTTGGCCTAGCCCTGTCCTACAAAATAGTTTGATCTGATGTAACCTAATAGTTCATCGTATTGCTCATGCACTGCTAACTTATGTTTGTTAGTTTTATTTTATTTTTCCGACATTTACACATTTACATTTTTAAGGTAGGATGGTTACTTTCTTCATAGCTCCCACTTGAGTTTAGTGTGGTGAGTTGGTTCAGGTGGTCAGATGTAAAAATGTACCCACTCAACTGTATAAAAATAAACCAGTTGTTTATGAGAGTGAAATGCATTTTATTTCAATTCCATTGGCCTCTCTGTGATAATGTGTAATAATCTAATATAGATCCCTTGAAAAAAACTACTGAAAAAAAAACAAAGCTAAAGATTTGGAGTTGACAAAGGTTATTTTGCAATTATTTCACTGGTCCGGCCCACTTGAGATCAGATGAGCTGTATGTGGCCCCTGAACCAAAATGAGTTTGACACCCCTGGTCTAGACGGCAATTCAAAAGAGGGGTCTCATTATTTGAATATTAAAGGTCTCATCTCATCGTTTTTTCATTAATTTTGCAGTGGTCTGTAGTATTGATGAATGCCCTGTGAGCTGGTTTTGGTGAAAAAAAATGCTGTCCTGCGTCTGTTTCATGCTGTTCTAGTTTGTTGGGGAAGGTGGGCGGGGAGGAACGACTGGATTTCGCCTCTAGTCATGAATATTAATGACATGCTAATGAATTCACCTCTGACTGGCTAACAGTACTGTGACGCTCCCTCCAGTGCGTCCTCATCCGATTCTGCCTGTGCTATGCTCCATATTCAACTTTACCGTGCTAAAATCTGGCTAAAACTCGAGTCAAAACTGTTGCACAAAATGTCTTCGGAGAGACAACTTCATGTGTTTGATCCTAGTATCCGAGTAGGAAGAAGAACTGCTTCCTGATCGTTTGTCGGTGAACGTTGGTTTAATAGAATGGTAACAATTGCCTGTCAGCTTAAAATTTGGAAACGTTTTAAAATAAAGACCTATTTCTTTACACAGTCAAAAGTCTTTGCAATCTTCCTAGTAGATATTTTACTTCACAACACAGGTTATAAGCACCCTAAATGCAGTTCAGCCACTGACCTAGCCTGCTAATGCTATCGGAATAGATAGTTATGGTTTGAATTCCATGATACTATCATTGAAAGACCACTTGGTCATAGCCCAATACCAGAGGCGGACAGAGTACACCGCTTCATTACTTGAGTAAAAGTACAGATACCCTTTGCTAAATTTTACTCAAGTACAAGTGAAAGTACAACAGTCAGATGTCTACTTAAGTAAAAGTACTGAAGTACTTGTTTTTAAAAGTACTTGAGTATCAAGAGTACAAGAGTACATTTTCTAAATATTGCATTACTACTGCCACAGTGCTTACATTTATGTACAGAAACGTCCTACATGGAGTTATGAAAAATGTTAATGTTAATATTACCTTGGAGAATGCAAAAGGAATTGGAAGTAAAATCAAGTCATTTTCATCTTTTTACCATGTTGCTAGGGATGGGCAGTATTTCTAATACATGTATTTAAAATATGTATTTCAAATACAAAATACTTCTTTGTAATTGAAACACTTGAAGCGAACACTATCATTAACTTGTTCAGAAAATTGAAATAGTCTGGCGAGGTGGGGCCACGGGTTGGCACATTCCCGGGATGGACCTGCTGCGTCTTCATCCATTGTTTCATCCATGGTTTCGTGTCTTATCTAAATCTGACCATGGAGTTGACTTTGGCGGAAAGCTGAAGGTGATTGCTGATAGGCTGTCCCAATCAGTGGTGCCTGCACAATCCAATCACGTTTGAGAGGGAAACAACAAATTGAGGGTTTCCGAGATTTTTCTTTTTTCCTTTTTTTTTATAAGAAGTAACGGGTACTCACGGTTATGGATAGAAATGTAGTGGAGTAAAGAGTACAATATTTGCCTCTCAAATGTACTTGAGTAAAGTCATGAGTACTCCCCAAAAATTATACTCGAGTAAAGTACAGATCCCTCAAAATTGTACTCAAGTACTGTACTCAAGTAAATGTACTCCGTTACTGTCCGGCTCTGCCCAATACATATATAGATCTAAATGCAAACACACCTACCTAGCTATATTTTGCTGGAATTGTACCAGAATGCCTACAGAAGCAGAGAATGTGTGCTGCAATACTTCTTAATGAGAACTATGGCTTTGATAGCCTGACATTGGAAGAGGTTAGCCTACTCAAGTTGTTTTCTGTCACGTATGACAGAAAAAGTAGCCTACTATAGGAATCTTATAGTATTTTGGGACTTAATATTACAGTAATCTTATAGGAATACTGTAGTATTTGGACATACTATAGGTACTATAAGACTACTATAGAAAAACTATAGCGGTTACAGGATATTATAGAGTTATTAGTAGTACTTCTACAGTATGTCCCAACTATTACTATAATAATTATTCCTATAAGATTACTATAATATTTTGTCCCAAATACTATACGATTCCTATACTACTTTTTCATAAGGGGATTGCTCATGTGGTTAGAAAAATGGGCAACACCAGTACCCCTGTTGTCTGTATGACCCTGTACCCAGGATGCACAAAATGCACTAAACATTCGACTATGACGACTATGGCCCCCTGTGAGACAGAAGATATGAAAGGTAAGATAAACCTTTAGCTTAAAAGGGACAAAAACTGATGAAACTCCTAAAACAAATATACAAAACAGGTACATTTTCAATAAATAACTTTATTATATTTACATACAGCAGTGGTACTCAAAGTGTGGTCCGCAAGCGTCAAGTGTTCCACAAGTAGATGTGGTAAAATATAATAGATGAGTTGTTTGCAATATTGAACCAACTTGTATGTAAATCCAAACAGTTCTGCAACACTGATGTAACCTATGCCAGTTTAAATCATATGAATCCTCTGACACCATAAGCAAGGTGCAAAGACAATAAGCAAGGTGGTTCAGTGAAAAGGCCTATTGTGTAATATACTGTTGAAGTAGGTCTACTGTTTTTTTTGTTTTTTGATAGGTGGTCCGTAAAACACTGACAAATAGTAATATTGCAGTCTATTAAAATAATGCAAACACAAAACAGGAACATCCAAACTATGCACAGAATTAACAATGTCCTCTTTTTGCCAGACGATGCAGACATCTGGCCTACAGATCCTTTGTAAGATGGTGCTGGGATTATTTAGGGAAAAACGTCTTAGTTGTTGTTTCGCCTTGTATTGTCCTGGGGATCCGAAGGGACAACACACAAAACACATTCGTTGGCTGTGATGATTATATTACATTGCTCTTTGATTGCGCTGGGCCATAGGTGGAGCCATCAGGTGTTATAGACTAGAACAATACCCGTACTTAGTTGAGCATAAGATATTGTTGCTAATATTATTATTTGTGGTTTAACGCTTAGGTTAGAAGATTATAGGTTCAACAAGCTAAATCTCTGGGTAGTGTGGTCAGTTTCTTATGATTGTAGCTACACCAGGCACGTAACTGAAGCATTCCGTTCGCGTTATGTACTGCAACAATTAGCTTCCAATAGGCCTAATCAATGGAAGTAGCTACACCTGGCTTGTTAGTGGCCTGTAGGCTACGTTCGGGAAAATAGACCATTCCTCTAATGGATTTTACCAGAGCCCTTCCTATTAGACATTCTCTGATTTTACACGTCACGAACAGAACACTTCAGTTACGTGCCTGGTGTAGCTTCCTGTAATATAGGCTAGCCTAAGCCTAGCTTGTACCCTTTTCATGCATGCTAACGTGAAGAATATGAACATGGTATTTTGTAACAGACGTTAGGTGGAAAAGTTTGTTTGTACTTACAGCCTGTGAGCTGGTGGTCGATCGTCATGACGGTACAGAACCAGGTTTTCAGAACATCGATGCAAAACCACTTTCTAACTGTAGGCAGTGAGTGTGGTCGAAATTATTGGAACACAGAACTAATGTTGCACTACTTCGGTGGTGGTGTTCCAACGATAAATCCGAACCATTTCTTCCTCAACTCTTGTTTCTAAGGCAAGACATGCAACATTGATGTGTTATTGCCACAAATAACACAGGCACAATTTTTTCCCGCCATGTTAGCAACTTGCTGTTAGCTCCTACTAGCTGCAGAGAGACAATCCCCTAGCCGCAAAATCTTCCAGTCTTCCTGTAGGCGGTCACAAGCCAAGGTGGGCGAGGCCATGAATAATCAGTTTCCCTTCGGCATCATTGGGAAGGGCTCTTTCTGATTCGCTTGTTTTTCCGTGTATTTTCTTTCATTGGCTAATGCGGGTAATGGGGGTAGAAGATCATTTTCATGTGCAGCATTCATATGCAACTTGGAGTGAGCTATAGTATTTCGAAAGTAACAAGTATTAAACGGTTTCTCAGTGAATGAGATCTTTAAAAGAGAGTAGAAGACCATCTTCAGACAGAGTTGAAAATGAGGACAACAGCTCGTATTTGAGGTTCGGGTGAAGAACAAGGTTGAGGTCAGGGTTTGTTTACAAAGTTTGGAGTTAGTGCGCATAATAATTATGGGTAACACTTTATAATAACTACACACAATTCATCATTTATTAAGCCTTTGTTACTTATTAGTTAATGGTTTGTTCATCATTAGTAATTTATTGTTCATACATAATTTATCATCAGTAAAGCATTTGTTCACACAATTAAAAATGGTTTGTTCATAGTAAATAAGCCTAACCAAAAAATATGTTTGTAAGTACATGATTTATACTTAATAAGTAATGAAACAACCACTTATAATGAAATCATTTTCTTATTATAAACCAGTTGCAAACGATTACAAAATGCTTTGTTCATCATTTGTAAAGCATTGTTCCTATGTTAATTCTCATAAATAAAGTATTTGTACACACAGTTATAAATGGATTGTTCATAGTAAATAAGCCTATATCTAAAATATGTTTAAGAATTATTGTTAATACTTAATAAATTATGCAATATACACATGCACTAATGATTAGTTAGGGTGAGGATACATATTTTATAAACCACTTCCTAATACTTTAATTCATGATTAACTCAGGGGTTACAAGTGGTTAGTTAATGATATTTTGTGAGCTTATCTAAAGTGAGGACTTTCTATGCCTTGCAACACATTTTCAAATGAGTTGTAAAGATTACATTCACATTCATTGATTTAGCAGACAAGCGACGTACACATGTCAATTAAATTGAAGGCCATTGACATAACAGTGAAAGCTGGGAATCGAACCCCCAACTTTTCAGGCTACTGCATGCTAGTCCAGCTCCTTATCCACTACACTACCTTGGCCCAGATAGAAAACCCTACAACTATGCAAGAGTTTCTGTTTTCTTCTACTACACACTGTTATTAAACATCAGTAAACTATTATTAAATGCTGTATTCTTCATTATTCCTACATTAATTCTCATCTGTAAATCATGTTTACACACAGTTAAAAATGGTTTGTTCGTAGTAAACGCGCATATCTATATTATATTTTTGAATTGACGGTTGTAATACCACTGGATAGAGGTAGTGTAGTGGATAGGGAGCCAGGTTAACATGCAGTAACCCATAAAGTTGGGGGTTCAAACCCCGGCGTTCACCAATGTGGCCTTGCCCTTTAATTTCATTGATATGTGTAAGTCGCTTTGGGTGAAAGTGTTGGCTAAATGAATAAATGCAAGTGTAAACTTTATTACTCATTTGTAAATGTGTTGCAAGGCATAAAACGTCCTCACTTTAGATGAGCTCACAAAATATCATTAACTAACCACTTGTAACTTCTGAGTTAATTATTAGTTATAGTATTAGGAAGTGGTTTATAAAATATGTATCCTCACCCCAACTAATCATTAGTGCATGTGTATGTAACAACTGTTAAATAATGGAAATATGACTTAATCAAAAACATATTATTGCATCATTTATTAAGTATTAACAATAATGTATAAACATATTTAAGATATAAACGTATTTACTTTGAACAAACTATTTATAAATGTGTGAACAAATGCTTTACTGATGATAAATTAGAAATTACTAATGATGAACGAACCATTAACTAATAAGTAACAAAGGCTTAATAAATGATGAATTGTGTGTAGTTATTATAAAGTGTTACCTAATTATGGATTGGTTATTTGTGGAAGAGCTATGGGGCAATTTGTTACCTAGCACTCGAAGAGTGCAACCCAAAATAGCGACCCCAAGGTAAATACTTCCTCTCGGTCCCTCCCGTGGGAGGGGGGGCAGCGTTGCTTTGTGACTCACCAAACGACTGAAGCTCAGGTAGCAAGCGTGCGGGATGGGGATAGCCGACCTCCAGGCATCAGCAATGTTATCCATAACCATCCGAAAGGGATAAGGAGATCAGATCGTCCCATTAGACTCACGCATTAGGATGACGGATGTCACCCGACCTGGCTGGATTGGACATTATCCCTGCGAGAGACTGCCATTCCCCACTCACAACATTTCCCTAGTGGAAGCATACATCTACCTGCTGTCTCTGATCAATTTGGGGGGGGTCAATCTCCCTCATAATCATGAGCCGAGCTGTCGGTTGTGTGTGTGTGAGATGGGTGTGTGTGAGATGGGTGTGTGTGGTGGGGGGTGGGAGTCATCATGCTGCTGACTGATGACACCATGTGATTAATGTCGGTCAACTCGCCCAGTGACATGGGCATGTGTGAGAGAGACAAGAGTGAGAGTGTGTGTGTGTGTGTGTGTGTGTGTGTGTGTGTGATAGTGAGAGTGTGTGTGTCTGTGTGATAGAGAGTGAGTGTGTGTGTGTGTGTGATAGAGAGAGTGTGTGTGTGTGCGAGTGTAGACAGAGCACAGAAGAGGTTTATGTTGAAATCAGTGGCTGTCGGTTGATAAGGCTGAGCGCAGAGGAGAGTCTTCAACTCTGATCCAATTCGTCAAGAGCTTTGCTGTGTTTGGAGCGAATTGGAGAGGAGAGGAGCCCATGATAATAATAATAATAATAATAATAATAATAATAATAATAATAATAATAATATTAAACACTTTCATTTGTGTGTCTACAACGGTGTGAATAAAAAAAGACTTAACTTTTCCCTGAAAGTGAGACCTTAATAGCTGATAATTATTAAGGAAAACCCAAGCCAGTGTGAGAAGTGTGGTTTTAGGTCGATGGTGGAACTCTCTTGAGCTCTCAACTCATTGGGGTGGATACAACCAGACAGATTTGCTGCCGTGGGGCACAGAATGTGTTAATTAATGCTGTTTCGAAGTCTTGTGTGGCAGACAGCTATATCATCATGATTAAAGATCGTGTGATGATCTAAGCAGTCGGAGATCACTGAAAACTGGAGCACAATGCATCATGGGAACTTGGTGTGAAGATCTTTAGTGCTGTGACAGATTGAAGCAACAAAGAGTCACACACACAAGTGGCGTTTTCACACAATCTGTCACATTTACACACACACACACACACACACACACACACACACACACACACACACGAACATAAACACAAACACAAACAGTACAATATTTCATGCTGAGCTTATGGCCGTTGTGTAATAGTAGTAACACACTTTGTCATGTTTTTGTACCAACTGAAATAGTCCAAAGACTTAATCGTGGGTGTTCCAATTGACCCAGTCCAACTCAGCTGAAACAGAAACATCTATTATATACAGTATATAGATCCAAAACTCTCCCCAGACTCCCATATATATGTTCACAGTAACATACGGATCCAGACCTCGCCCTTCTTGGTGTGTTGCTATGAAAGCCTTGTCAAAAGGTTTAGTAGTATTCACTTAGGCAGGACAGAGATGAGATAGTGGGGCTTGTTAGAATTGTTTTCTTAGTGAAACTAACATTTGACTTTGATTTGATGGACAAATTACTTCGGCCATGTTTCATGTCATGCATGCCTGCAACATTACATCTGTGTTCAGGTGAGCTTCCCTTTGCTCTCTGGTAATCAGTGGCAGACCTATCAATTCCTCACATTTTTTTTTTGACGTTATAAATTGTAACTTTTTAGTTGAAATATTTCAAATTATTTTATTTATACGGTAACCCTAAGTTGAACAATCGCAGTGAACTAAAAAAAAAAACTTTGCCTTTGTTCACTTTTTTGAATCACCTCTGGACTGGACCAAGCCATCAGCAGAATAGTGGTGTTTCTGAGCCAGATTTGCATCAGATCTGTACCTGGATCAAACGTCATTAGTTACCAAACAGCCTCCGTACCTCCGGAACACAGATCAGGCTTTGCCCCGGGGAAGGACCAGAACTGGACTCCAACTGGGCCGAATTCATCACACACCCTAGTGCTGTGTGTCTCTGCTCTCATTACCACACAGCACCAATCTGAACTCATTCTCAGAAGAACCCAAGCAGAACTCAGCAGACTCACAGGGGCAGAAGAACTCTACTGTAGCAGACTCAGCAGCCTCACAGGGGCAGAAGAACTCTACTGTAGCAGAACTCAGAAGCCTCACAGGGGCAGAAGAACTCTACTGTAGCAGAACTCAGCAGCCTCACAGGGGCAGAATAACTCTACTGTAGCAGAACTCAGCAGACTCACAGGGGCAGAAGAACTCTACTGTAGCAGACACAGCAGCCTCACAGGGGCAGAATCACAGGGGCAGAAGAACTCTACTGTAGCAGACTCAGCAGCCTCACAGGGGCAGAAGAACTCTACAGCAGACACAGCAGCCTCACAGGGGCAGAAGAACTCTACTGTAGCAGACTCAGCAGCCTCACAGGGGCCGAATAACTCTACTGTAGCAGACACGGCAGCCTCACAGGGGCAGAAGAACTCTACTGTAGCAGACTCAGCAGCCTCACAGGGGCAGAAGAACTCTACAGCAGACACAGCATCCTCACAGGGGCAGAAGAACTCTACTGTAGCAGTACCTTTCCAAGGAAGCGTTGGGGTGTTTGTAGAGGGGCAGTGATTTGAATATCTACAGTATGTCTCCACGGCGCTTTAATGAGCAGAACGGGCCGACGAGCACAATCTTCAGACGATGAAGACGTGGAGTGCAGCAGCGCACATCCCCACTCATCCTCCTCTTTCTTCTTTCTTTTGTAATCCCTCCCTTTTCTGATTTCTCTCTCTCTTTTTTATCTTTCTGCTCTCCCTCTTTCTCTTTTTCTGCCCCACTCCTTCCTCTTTCCTTCCTCTTTCTGCCTCTCTCTGATAAGGTCCCCAGCGTGGAGCAGAGGACCAGTGATCCTCATTCAGCATTCTGACCCATGCCTTGAGTACGGGAGATCTGAACGACACCACCGAGGACCAGAGAGAGAGAGAGAGAGGGAGGGAGGGAAAGAGAGAGAGAGAAAGAGAGGGAGGGAGGGAAAGAGAGAGAAAGAGAGGGAGGGAGAGAGAGAGAGAGAGGGAGGGAGAGAAAGAGAGGGAGGGAGAGAAAGAGAGAGGGAGGGAGGGAAAGAGAGGGAGGGAAGGAGAGGAAGAGAGAGAGAGAACAGAAATGGAGATGGACAAGTGAGAGAATGAGAGAGAAAGGGAGAGAAGGAGAGAGAGAATAGAAGAAATGGAGAGGAACAAGAGAGGGAGAGAGAAATATAGAGAAAGAGAGGGAGAGACAATGAGCTGAGAAACAGAGAGGAGAGGGAGGAGAAAGATGAAGACAGAGGAATGAGAGAGAGAGAGAGAGAGAGAGTGCAGGGGCTGTGGGTTTACTTTGATAAACATATATCTCCAGGCAACAGCCAAACTGAGAGAGCAGCAACCCCACCCCCATCTTCCTCCCCCTGTCAAATTCATACAGCTCTCTCACTCCCTTTCTCCTCCTCTCTCTCTCCCTCCATCCCTCCATCCCTCCTTGCTCTCCTCCTACCTCTCCTCCCCAGGATAGATATAAATGCCTCCACACCAGCAAACTTTATTTAATCTGGTTTGCATCACCTCTTCACGCGGAAGAAGAATCCGGCGAATGTGGTGGGTGATAGGTGGGAGGGGAACGGAACGCGTGAAAAAA
>NW_027468685.1:4098080-4100580 GCF_046254945.1 Alosa pseudoharengus
TCCCCTCGGTTTCTCTATAAATGTTACAAAATGTAGGCTACTATTACTGATCGCAAATATCCCTTATTTTCAAAGCCCAATATTGACAGATAATCTGATTTCCCACACGATGAGTTTAGGCAATGCCAGAGCCAAGATGTAGCGGTTTACGTCATAAACCTGGCAGGAAAGTTCAGAGCGGCGCAGTCAGTTTAAACAGCAAGCCGGTAAGAAAAACTATTGTCAAGACATTAGGCAATTAGGCTACTGTACACCGGAATACAAAAATAAACTTCAGAAAGACAGAAAGTTTGTTGTACTGTATTCATTGAGTCTCAATGACCGAATCAGTAGATTTAGGCTACCTGTTGTCAGTTGAGTTCGTTCAATTCATTAATTGTAGGCTAGCCTAGGCAAATATGAAACGGAGATGTAACGTGGCTACTGGCGGGATTTTGAACTTGCATGTTTCATGCATTTTAGGGCAAACAATACCATAGGATTGATGTGTTCTCCATTTGAGGAACGTAATCAATTGCGGACGTGCACAGACAGCTCAGACACAGAGCGCATATAGGCCTAGGTTAGGCTATTTTCACTTTCTAGAGTGCGCATTCATTACGTAAAAGATGCTTCATACCAAAACAACGATATAGTAGGCTAGTAGGCCGACATAGTAGGCCCAGGTTAGGCTACTTTCACTTTCTAGAGTGTGCATTCATTACGTAAAAGATGCTTCATACCAAAACAACGATCAGACATTATCAAATGTATCATGTGTTGTCACAAATACTTACTTCAATTAGAAAATCAAAACCAAAATCATGTAAGTGTAAGTGTTCTCTCATTGACGCCTGTAGGCATATAAGAAAAATGCGATTTCAGTTTGTAAAATGTATCCCCCCCCCCCCCCAACTGACTTAGTCCCCCTATGTGAAGCACTGAAGGGGGGAATTTCCCCCCATTTTGAAAAATTAATTTTAAGCCCTGGATTAAACTTAGCTTCATGTGTTCCACTGAACATTATAATAAGTGGGTTCACAATGTGTGGGGCTGTGCTAAACCTGACCATAAGGCTACTTTGGCCAGAGTTCAAAGTAAAAATGTATTGAGACAAGGTAGCATCCCATCAGGGTTATCTCAGCATAGTATACTAGCCTATAATATACTATAATATACAAAATATTTATATAACTCATAAAAAACGCTTAATTTAACTAAGTGCATGCTGATAAGATAGGCTATGCCTATAGACCCCTTTTGAAAGACCCAAAGTGCCAGTCAGATATACCTTGAGTCTCACATTTTTAAAGTCTCAATGTGTCCATTAGTTTACACAGAATTCACTAGAAGTCATTATTTAAGGGGTTATTTTTCAACATTTTCTAGCCTTCCTGTGTGTGACACTGGGCTAAGCCCCCAATGTTTCAAATGTCTGGCTCCACCCCTGGCCCCTGGTGTGTTTCAATTGGACACGATTGCTGTGCTCACATTGTACACATGACTGCTCTCACTGTGAGGCAAACCACAGAAATGTATGTCTGACATGCCAGAAATCCACTCGGATCAGACCGGAGCTAGAATGATGATTGTGACGTCTTCTAATCAGACATTGTGAGCATTCTCAAACTACACGACAGAATGCACGCATGCACGCACACTCACTCACTCACTTACTCACTCACTCACTCACTCTCACACACACACACACACACACTCACTCAGACATTGTGAGCATTCTCAAACTACACGACAAAACGCACGCATGCACGCACACTCACACTCACTCACTCACTCACTCACTCACTCACACACACACACACATACACACACACACACACACACACACACACACACTCAGACATTGTAAGCATTCTCAAACTACACGACAGATCGGACAGGAATTCGGCTTAACTAAAAAGTTAGTTGGGTCTGACTGATTCGGGGATAGAATCGCGTCAAAATACCACAGAGTCTGTTTATATTGTTATGTGTATGCTTCATGTGTCTGTGAAGCCAAAGAGAACGTGTCATGTGAGTAGACAATGGAGATTCTATTCTATTCTATTCTATTCTATTCTGCTATTCACTCTTCTTGCTACTTCAGACCTGGGTTGTATCTTGCTTACCTCTACTCTTTAGATGCTTTCCTGGGGAGAACCCAGGTTTGTGTCTGCCCTCCCACCTACGCACCTCACTAAATGCAGTACTCTGTGCAGACTGGTTTCAATAATTGATTTTATGCAGATTTGTTTCCCTTTCACTTTGTGTTCTTTTAGGGGATGCAAATGGCAATGCGGCAGTGTTGTTTTTCATGAATAAAAATATAAATGAATAAAATAAAATCCACAACTTTTAAAGACTAAAAGTCTTTACCACAAATAATATAGGAACAACAAAAAGGTAAAAAAAAAAAAAAAAAAAAAAAAAAAACATCAACCTGCTACCAAACACACTGCTTTGGACATCTTCCTAACCGTATGCATGAGCTAAAGTTTTAGTGCTCATTGAGAACCCAGCA
>NW_027468685.1:4108080-4113080 GCF_046254945.1 Alosa pseudoharengus
TTGTAGTCAGTAATGGATTACATTTCAAAGTAATCTGACCCAACCCTGCCTACCTGCCGCTCGTCTGTTACTTTTGTGTTTTTCTGTGCTGGCATGTCTGTCAATGGCGGCTTTCCCTTGACTATTTTACAGTGACAAAGCGTGCAAAATCTATGAAAAACATCACTATTTCTTTTTGATATAAATTTGCATCATCTGACCGGAAGCTACGGCTTCCAGTCAGATGATGCACTGAACATCGCGAGTCTTTGGGTGAGATCCAAAATGGCAGCGCACTAAACACTGACGCTTGTAAACAGGAATACAAAACTTTATTTATCTTCTGCTAAAAACAATTACTACCTCTCTACACCTCTCATCAAAAACCGGATTATATTCTCCACCTGTTCCGATGGCAACCTCTTCATTCCGGACGTTATGGCATCTGAACCCAGCAGGAAACGCACCCGTGACGGCTCAACAGAGACTGAACCAGAATTACCTCCCGCTAGCGCTACTTCTACATCCATCGAGGTCAGTTTATTACAATCCATAAACAGCAAACTTGCAATACTGGAACATCTGCACGCAGATATTAAGGACTTAAAAGCCAGCCTCAAATTTTCCCAATCACAGATGGACGCACTCGCATTAGAAAACCGTGAACTCAAAGGAAATATCACAAACTTATCCGACCAGGTTAATCAACTCACCCGCGAAAATCGGATCATGAAAGAAACAATCCTAGACCTCCAGTGCCGCAGCATGCGCGATAACCTCATTTTTTCCGGAATTCCCCTGCCAACTTCTAAAGATACACCTGACGACCCAGAGAAAGCAGTTAAAGAATTCTTGCAGTCATCTCTCAAACTACCGCCAGAAACAGTTGACAAGATTACCTTCCACCGTGTACACCGTCTCACTTCCAAAGACAATAACAAACCTCCTCCGATTATCGCCAAGTTCGAACACTTCAAACACAAAGAACTCATCAAAAGCAAAGGAAAAGAACTGAAAGGCACTTCATTCGTACTAAACGACCAATTCCCACAAGAAATACAGGAAAGAAGAAGAGCCCTCTTGCCCATAATGAAACAACTCAGGCAAGAGGGCAAACGAGCAGCTCTGTCAGTCGATAAACTGTATGTCAATGGAACTCAGTATCGCAACCCTAATATCACCACCTGCCTATAGCACATTATACCTCACGCCAACACTCATCTTGATTATAACATTGTCACCCTCAACTCTCTCTAACCCACTGTAGCCTACTGATGCTTGGATCACCTCTCTCTTCTCTCTTCTTATGTTTCACTCCTTTTGCTCCCCCTACCCACCCATTCTCCTTTGCTCTCTCAATGCTTAATGTTATTCATTGTGTTTTGTCTATACATGTTTGCTTGTGTGTTTGTTTATTATGTCTATAGGCTAAAAGTCAAATTATGATCTGTATGTTTTCAATGCTAAACAGGACATTTTCATGCTGTCACCACTCCAGAACCAAATTCCTACCTCCTTATTCTCTATATTCTTCTCAGCCCCTACCCTTTACATCTCATTCACACACCACATTACATACCTATTCCTCCACCCCCTCTTCTCCCTCTCCTATCTAACTGACACCTGCACACACTCTCACACACACAATACCCATCTTATCAAACATTTTCATAACTGCACAATCACAACATGGTACCACTTACATTCCTGACCTGGAACATCCGTGGGATTTGATCTCAGACGAAGAGGCTCAAAATCTTAAATAATTTGGATAGGTTAAAAGCTGACATATGTCTCCTACAAGAAACTCATCTCTCAGAATCAGACTACACACCCGTATCAAATCAGGACAATTTAATCACATTTTCTCAGCTCATTACAATACAAAACAAAGGGGAGTTTGCATTCTGATTAACAAAAGAATCTCATTCATCCATAACACCACCATCACAGACCCAGAAGGACGTTTTGTCATCATAAACATCTCAATTCACAATACCCCTGTAACAATTGCTAATGTTTATGGCCCTAATACAAACAACCCAGTTTTCTTTCAGAACCTCTTCACCTCCATCTCAACTCTATCTGGCTGTCCCATCATAATCGCAGGCGACTTCAATACAGTGTTAGACCCCACAATTGACAGAACTGATCACTCTAAAAGCAAACGAATCTGGCAGTCCACAAAAACAATAAAACAGTTCATGAGCGATTCTGGCCTTAGCGATTGTTGGCAGCTTCAGCACCCAGACTCCAAATGCTACTCTTTTTTCTCTCTCCGGTCCACCACTCCTATTCCCGTATTGATTATTTTCTAACCAGCAACTCTATAATGAAAAATATCTCGGATTCAACAATTCATCCCATAGTCATTAGCGATCATGCCCCAGTTACAATTAAATGGAACATAACTAACCAGCAGCAACCAACTAGCAAATGGCGTTTTAATACATCCCTCTTACAAGACCCAAATTTCATCAGCTTTGTTGGGAGAGAGTGGGCATTCTTTCTAGAAGTGAACGACTCCCCTGAATCATCTTCTTCCCTTCTGTGGGAAACATGAAAAGCAGTACTCAGAGGAAGAATCATCTCATATTCAGTATACAAAAAAATAGGAAAAATAACAGGAAGTAGAACTCAACAATAAAATTAAAAAAAAATAAAACAGTTAGAAGAAACCAATGCAAGCAACCCAACTGAAGAAACACAGGCAAAACATAAATTCAAACTCAATGAAATACTCAATAAACACAC
Organism: Alosa pseudoharengus; assembly: GCF_046254945.1. NCBI lineage: Eukaryota > Metazoa > Chordata > Actinopteri > Clupeiformes > Clupeidae > Alosa > Alosa pseudoharengus. The sequence continues at coordinate 4,110,814 of NW_027468685.1, forward strand.
TCAATTTATGATTCACCGTCTAAGGCAGGAAAACGTCCACCATAGCAATAAATCAGGTAAATACTTAGCAAATCAAATTCAACGTAACAAAGAAAAATCAACAATCCCAGTCATAAAGAACTCAGCAGGGAAGCTAACCAGCAGAGGTGGGACCAAGTTACTGTTTGGCAAGTCCCAAGTAAATACAGAGAAGGGCAAGTCGAGTCCAAGTCCAAGTCACATCAAAGCCAAGTCGAGTCCAAGTCCAAGTCCCAATCTTTTCAAGTCCTGAACAAGTCATTAGGTACTCTTCACTTAATAATGCCATTATTAGACTATCGATCATAATTTTAGCACTTCCATCTAATCCACAGTATTTTTTTATAAATACATATTAAAATATGTTCAATGTTTCTGTCTTGAAATCTTTTACGACATATGCATGCGCATACCTGTGTAATATACACATGTGCATACCTGAGTAATCTGTACAAAACGGATAGCTACATGACAGTGGCGACTCATAAAGGAAGCCAAGGTCAACACTTTTATATTATTTAAAAGATAATAATGACAGTAATTTTGATTTTAAAGTATTCATTTCTTAAGAAATACTACACATTTGATGCTGTTTATCTCATTTGTAAATGGTGCACTGTCAATTTAAGCCCATTGTGTGCCAGTGTCCACACATTCTCATAATGATCTTTTTTTACCAGCTCCATTCAAATATAGCCTATGGCTAGTCCACAAACTCAAACATTGTTTGTGCCAAATGTATAGCACAATATTAACAATGATAAGCATGATATTAAGTTGGCACAAACAGATTTCATTCCTATGGAAAGAGAAGCATAGCCTATGACATGATGCTTGCTTGACATTTTCTGTTTGCAATTAAAAGCGAATTATGAGCCTGGTAGCCAGTAGGCCTATAGCCACCTAGCTACAGTAGCTGAGTGGAATGCGTTTCAATCGGCATATCATGTGCTTCATGTAAATAAATTATTGAATACTTCAAGACTCACCAGTTCCATTACACAAAGGCAAAGACAACTCTTCATATTCTTGTCTACTTAGTATGTCATAGTGACCTGGATCTCATAACAGTAGGCTAGTGAGAACCGGATAAATTCGCAATCTCTTATTTCTATTATTATTCTAATCTCGTATTTGTTGCCTTCACGATTTCCTTTTATATGTGTCATATTTAAAAAAATATATATATCATCATCAACAATGACAAGCCAGCTGGAACCTCTTTGCCTGAGATCCATCTCCACACCAACACACTTCATCAACAGATACACATATCCTCGAACACTGGGCAGGGGATGGTAGCTGGAACTATTATTGTTATTATTATTATTATTATTATTATTATTATTATTATTATTATTAATAATAGCAAATAAAAAACATCCCCTTCTTCCCCTCCCCCTTTTATTTACATCTCTGATAACTTTACTAATTTCACTCTCTCTGCATCTCTCATCGTTATTCTGCCGGGGCCCCATTGGATGGCACTACATATTAGGTGACATTCATAAAACATAAACAAAACTACAAAACAGGCTAGGGTAAGGGTGGAGTGCAGGTAGATACCTCATCAGGTGTCTATCTGCATGCCTCACTTATTTTAATGCACACATTACAGAGGAGGCATACATCTTACACAGGGTAAGTGTGGTGTGCATGGGGAAATCCTGACAGATATTTACCATGCATGCCCACTAGTGCTACACACTAGATAGAGCTTCACATACATATTTAGGTCAAGAGTGGCGTGTTGGGTGGAGGTCTGGGGGCGAGGTGTGGTTGGTCGTGGCAGTGGGGGACGTGTGCATATGCTGGGGGCCTGGGGGGATGGGTGGCACGCAGGTCCTCCCCTCTGTCAGCTCGTCGCCATAACTGCGGGGGCTGGGTGGAACTGTGGCCATTAATGGGTGCCCAGGTTGTCAATCAGTCAGGCAATCAGTTATTTTTATTATTACACTCATCTTTAACAGAATAATTACAACTCCTCTCCTCTGAAACCCTCCCTCTCTGTGTTCCAGCTTCTCTCCTCCTGGCCCAACAGCAAGCCAACCTTACACATATGCGCACACACACACACACACACACACACAAACACACACACTCACACACATACATCCTCACACACTCACTACCCCTTACCCCCCACCCACACCCCCATCCCAACACCACCTCATTCACACTCTCAGAAATACCATCCGCACCCCCCATTCCCCTTTCTTGTCATTCTGGTCATCAATTTCATCCCCGAT
>NW_027468685.1:4125580-4130580 GCF_046254945.1 Alosa pseudoharengus
ATGTATGTAAGTGTGTTTGTGTGTCTGTGTTTGTGTATGTTAGTGTGTGTGTGTGTATATGTAAATGTGTGTGTGCAGAGGTGCAGAGTGTGTTGCCTGCTTATTTCAGTCTTGTACCGCTGACTGCAAAACCACAAACCTACTTTGTTTAGCATTTACTTTTGTGCTGCTATGCTCTGCACTTCACCATGCTAGTTGGGGATAAGTAAACAACCTCAGTAGTCTCAGTAGATACATCTAATTTGTATAGCGTTTTGTTTAGTTAGATTTGTAAAGGTACAACTCCAGACAGCAATCAGATAATTCTAAGAGTTTTATCAGACAGGAACTTCAGGGCAAAACCCTGTCTCTTAATCTGAAGGTCTTGTGGCAGACAGACGCTAGGTCAGTTTGAAGCGCTGCAGCTTTATTCAATGACCAACAGTTCAAACTTGATCGTTACGCTATATGAATGTTAATTTGCTTAATTTTAGTTTTGTTGCTGCATTTCCATGGTGGCTAGGTCTATTATGAGGTCTGTTATGATTAGTAGGCTTCGGCAAAATAACTGCAATTAAAAATGAAACTGCAGGCATAAAACGGCTCAATTTCATCTTAAAGGTACACTATGCAGGTTTTTTAGCTTAATATGCAAGTTTTTAGCTTAATTTACCTTCATTTAACAGCTTTAGAGTTATTGGAATGGTTATAAGACTTTTTCAGGTTGAATGGTGGCCGTCTCGCTTCCCCCTAGCGCCTGTGAGCGGAAAAACCACCCTTGCAACTGTGGGCCGGCGGGCCGGCGGCCTCAGTGTCAGGAAATATAACGAGTGTAACAAATTGCTTTACTGCATTCAAATACACATACACGCCAGGCACCGGCTAGGAAAAAGGTAGCGATGGAGTTTCTCAGACATTCGTCATGACAGAGCCAACGAAAAAGAAGCAAAAACCGAGAAAACAGTAAGGAAATTGCCAATACTGCATAGTTTACCTTTAACATAAACAATTTAAAAATAGTCTAAATAGACCCCCATGCATACAAACCCATCAACTACTCTGGTGTGTGTGTGTGTCTGTGTGTGTGTGTGTGTGTGTGTGTGTGTGTGTGTCTGTGTGTCTGTGTGTGTGTCTACGTGTGTGTGTGTCTGTGTGTCTGTGTGTGTGTCTACGTGTGTGTGTACGTGTGTGTGTGTGTGTGCGTGTGTGTGTGTGTGTGTGTGTGTGTGTGTAAGGAGCCCAGGTCTGGTGCTGGCTCAGTCAAGACCACCTGTCATGTGGTAATCATGGGCAGATGCTGATGGGCAAGCTTATGGGCAAGCTTCATTATGCAGGCGACAGAGAGGAGCAAGAGACGCACTAGTGAGGTGAGGAGTTGGGCTGTGTGCGCGCATGAGTGTGTGTGTGTTTGTGTGTGTGTGCGCGCATGAGTGTGTGTGTGTTTGTGTGTGTGTGTGCGCATGATTGTGTGTGTGTGTGTGTGTGTGTGTGTGTGTGTTTGTCTGTGAATGTACGTGTATGTGTGTGTCTACCTGTGTTTCTGTGAATGTGTGTGTGTGCGTGTGCGTGTGTGTCCGCACGCGCCCATCTGTGTGTGTGTGTGTGTGTGGCACATCCTCACACACTCTTCTGCGGTACACCTGGAGTTTCTCTAAACAGCTCTCTGCTCCTCAGTGGTCGCCCACCTGTCACACACACACTCTCTCCCCAGCCAGACATGCTGCAGCACACACACACACACATACACACACACACACACTCTCCCCAGCCAGACATGCTGCAGCACACATAGAGTTATCTCCTTTTGGCCTTATCTCTCTGGTGTTAAGGTACGTTATGACGTTTATGCTAATTCCATGTTTTATGTATCTGTAAAGCAGTTTATTTTCCCTCCGATGATGATGATAATGATGATGGTGATGATGATGGTGATGGTGATAATGATGATGATGGTGATGATGATGGTGATAATGGTGACGGCGATGATGATAAGTATATTGATGATGATGGTGATGGTGATGATGATGATGATGATGATGGTGATGACGTTGATGATGTCGATGATGGTGATGACATTGATGATAAGTATGATGATGATAATAGTGATGATGATGGTGATGATGATGATGATGATGGTGACGACGATGATGATGATAACTATGATGATGATGATGGTGATGAGCAGGAGGAGGAGGACGAAGTGGATGGTGATGATGGTGGCCTTATCAATTGTATTGTCATTACAGTCCAATTACCCTAATTATGCCAATAATGACTTTCCTTAATAACGACTTTCTTTAATAACGACTTTCTTTATTAATTACTTTCTTTAATGTTCCTGTTTAAACTTTCTAACTCTAACTGTGAAATATCGGTAACACTCCATAATAAGGTGCCATAATAAATAGCAAACTAGTAATTACCTAACCCTTTGTTAACATTTTTAATTGTTACTAACATATCTATTTGGCACAAGTTAATAGTTTTTTCATCATCAATTAAATATTTGTTGTTTGCATAAAATCTGTATGTTAATGTTTTACCAAATCTATTAACTAATATTGTATTAATATGTGTTAATAGTTAACTAAATGTATTTTTGGCACTAATTAATAGTTATTTCTTACATCATGTAAATGTTAAATGTTTATTTACAAACTATATGTTAATAGAAAAGTTAATGACTTATTATTATTTAACTAATTGATATTAAACTGTGCTTCTGCCTATCCCAATATGAACCACTCTCCATAGGACCCTTACAATAGATAGATAGATACTTTATTGATCCCGAAGGGGAAATAAAATAAAAAAACACGGAGCTACCTTGACATGCCGCCACTCTTGTCGGCGCCAGAAACACTTGCAATAAAGTTGGCTAAGCTTAATTAATATATTAGTAGTATATAGCTATAAGCGTAGGGCCCCTTAAAATAAAGTTGGTTGAGCTTAATTATTATATTAGTAATATATAACTATCAGTATGGGGGACCCTTATAATAAAGTTGGTTAAGCTTAATTAATATATTAGTAATATATAACTATTAGTCAGACAGTGAAGGGACTGAGACCAAAACTGACTTATCACATTTATTCCTTTAGGAAAAGTTAAAACAAAACATGCCTTCAGGCACTGGCATACATAAAACAGCATCTGCACAAGCAAAATAAAAATAAGTAGTTGAATGGGCTATATTACATGCATGATTCCTATACCATCACTGTCAGCCCTACTAGCAAGGGAGACGTGCGACATGGAATGTTCAGGTGCACAGAACGAGTTTATTAATATTCTGAGACTCACTAATACGGAGGTAATGCATACACATAATGCTAAACAAAATGTACATTCATTTCCTGCTAGACTGAATTGCACTTTCCACGAGCACTAAGCTAAACTACACTGAATGCATGGAAAGTTGCTAGCGGAGTTTACAGCTAGTCACGTTAGACTCGTGTGTATGAACTCTAAACGTTCTCTAAGTTGCTAGAATTGCTACCAAATCCTAACAATACATGTAAATTAATATAATACAGGTGGTATATCGAAGTCTTCAACGTAAACAACATTTCACAGTTACAAAATTAAAACAAAGTGGAGAGTGCTTTATACAGTCAACCTACCCAATGCAAAGCATACCGCTTCTGATCAGCTATGGCAACAATGCAAGGACAAAACGCAGCAGAGCTGCAGTATACCGTTTCTCCAAAGGGGGCTCCAAAACACCAATCTCAAAAAAGCTGCTTAATTACGGCGAAAATCACATACAAACACTAAACTATATTTCTAACTCTGTTACACCCCTCCCCTGAAATTCACCAAATTCAAGCAGCAACCAAATAGTACTTCCAAAGGCAAAGAGTACACTACTTTCAAACACTAGACAGAGGGTCACCAATTACAGGACAGCCAACCACAAAGGTATCCAATAAGGATGAAGTGGAAGAAGAGGTGTGCAAACTCTCACACAACCAACCACTGGCAGTAGGGTGCCTTATACACCCCACAAGACCATAAAACCATAAACCATAAATTCCATAAATTCTCAACAAAGCTAATCAGAAAAGCTAGATAAATAATAATATGTCATTAACTTTTATATTACTAGTATATAGTTTGTAAATAAACAGTTAACATTTAAATGATGTAAGAAATAACTGTTAATTAGTGCCAAAAAGACATTTAGTTAACTATTAACACATATTAATACAATATTAGTTAATAGATTTGTTAAAATATTAACATACAGATTTTATGCAAACAACTAATATTGAATTAATGATGAAAAAATTATTAACTTGTGCCAAATAGATATTTTAGTAACAATTAACAAATATTAACAAAGGGTTAGGTAATTACTAGTTTGCTATTTATTATGGCACCTTATTATGGAGTGTTACCGAAATATCATTTGCATTGGTACATAAAGATGATCCCTAACACAGGATACATCACATCCTGCTTACATGTAGGACTCAGAACACAGGATACATCACATCCTGCTTACATGTAGGACTCAGAACACAGAATACATCACATCCTGCTTACGTGTAGGACTCACCTAGCATTCATGGGCTTCGGAAAAACCTTTTTCCCAGTGAAAACATCATCATTCCGCGTCATTCACGTCACGTATACTTTATGTAATGTGTGAGTCAGAGGTCGGAAACTGGGGCTAGATTTTGCTAACAGAGTTGACCAGTTAGGGGCTCGTCATCACTTTTGTCGTCACGTTGTAGTTCGTTTGTAGTCCATGTGGCCTTTCATGTCCAACAGTTTTAATGGGAACTTGGGAATTTGCCGTTTTTGGTGACTTGAAAGCTGCATATCTTTCTTTCACAAGCGTCTTACACCATTTTAAGCAAATACAGTTGTTTGTTTAGGATTAGTGAGTGTATGTTTTAACCTTTGTTGTGGCATCCGTGTTTGTCACACATTCCGACAGCAAAGCACATGAACACTTGCTGTGGGAAAAACAAAGTAGCCACGCGGGCGGTCCTTGTCATTCCAAAGTGCCATG
>NW_027468685.1:4135580-4136903 GCF_046254945.1 Alosa pseudoharengus
GTTGAAGAGGAGGAGAGGCTACTAGGCTCCAGCTCTGCTCCTCTCTCTCCCTTTTCATTCTCTCTCTCATTCTCTCTCTCTCTCTTTCTCTCTCTCTCTCTCTCTCTCTCTCTCTCTCTCTATATATATATATATATATATATATATACATGATGACTTGTGATATGTTTGTGTTTGTGCTGATCCTGACAGGTCATCCCTGGGGGGGCTCAGGGGGGTGGGGGGTGGATGCATGTGTTGTTGTGAGTCATATGGGTGGGTGGGTGTGCTGCTGGTAAAGGGGTGATGATGAATGGAGATGAGACGAGGGGGTATATCAGTGTTCTCTTAATTCAATTTCAATTTCAATTTATTGTGCTTATAGAGCGCCAAAACATAACACATGTATCATGGCGCTTTACAGAATGTAGGCAATCAGAGAAAGAAGGAAAGAAAGGAAGAAAAGGAAAGCAAGAGAGAGGCCCATGGGTAACAGGGGCGAGGAAAAACTCCCTAGAATTGGAGATATATATAGGAAGAAACCTCGAGCAGATCGATCCACGACTCAAGGGCCTGACCCATCTGCCTAGGGTCAGTACATGACAGTAAGGTCTGTATACATGACAAATGCATATGATAGTCGGGTGTAGAGAATAAGACATGGTGTTAAGCACTTGAGCTGAAAGTTACAAGAGGTGGGATGATTACGTATCCGTTATGGTAATTCATTATTCCTGATTTAGTGACAGAAAGTTCAATAGTCCAGCGTTGGGATTGTCCAGGGGAAGGGAGTTGTCGAGGGGCATGTGGTGGGTTGGTGGATGGGCCAGTAATCCGGGCAGAGTTGTCATAGGCTGGTGGTGGGTCGCTAGGCTGTACGGGCCAGGAGTCCAGATAGGGGGCAGTAATAGGGCAGTCGAGGATGGGACTTCAGGTGAGATGGGTGAGAGGAGGGCCAACACACGGATGGTTGATGACTGGTGATGATATACCTCACAAGTGAGGTACAGTAAGGGGGAAGAAAGAGAGATGTAGAGTGGGTTAGTATTACTGAAAATCAGAATGGTTAATGTCAATAAGTAATCAGTAGTACTATATATTGTTACAGTATACCATGGTGGGAATAGGCAAGAGAGGGAGAGTTGAGAGAGAGAGAGAGAGAAGGGGGGAGAGGAGAGGGGGGGGGGGGTTGTACGGCGTGACACATGAAAAGTCCATGACAGCACTATGCTACACTAAGCTTACCCACTGAGTCTTGTCATGTGTGGGCAGGTGGATCGGTATTCTGTTACCTCCTATTGAGTCATATGGGGGCAGGTGAGGGTGGATCAGTGTTCTGTTAGC
>NW_027468685.1:4137102-4152102 GCF_046254945.1 Alosa pseudoharengus
AGAGAGATCCCCCAAGCTGCAGTGTGAGCATAGCCTCTCCTCTCTGGGCAGCCAGGTCTGCCTGTGTCTGCCTTTTTCAATGGAGAGACTGTGTTCACTGAGTCTGTACGTAGTCGTGGTTTTCCTGAGTTTTGGGTCTTTTAGTGTACTCAGGTAAGTAGCTATTATGTATTTATGTAGGGGCTAAATAACAATGTAATTTAGATTGTGTTTGGGTGACTTCTTTCCAATAGGTGATGTAATTTTCCTTTTCATTGTTTGTAATTTGGTTGGGTCTAATTGTTCTTGCTTCTGTAACATTGTCCTGGGCCTCAGTGATGTGGGATGGTGTGAGGTCACTGAGTCTCAGGACAAGTTGGCTAAGTGGGCTCCTTCCCATGTTTTGCTCTTGGCTTTTCAGGGCTAGATGGTGGAGTGAGTCGGGGTGGCTCATTTTAATGTGTTGCCAGAATGTATCTCTCTAAGAATCATATCTCTATCCCTCTCTCTTTCCCTCTCCCTCCCTCTCTCCATTTCTATACCTCTACATTTCTCTCTTTCTCCATTTCTCTCTCTCTCCCCATCTCTCTCTCTCTCCATTTCTCTCTCCATTTCTCTCTCTCCCCATCTCTCTCTCTCTCTCCATTTCTCTCTCTTTCTCCATCTCTACTGTATACTTCTCTCCCCATCTCTCTCTCTCCATTTCTATCACTCTTTCTCTTTCCATCTCTCTCTCACTGTCTTCTCCCTCTCCTAAACCTCTCTACTTTTCTTTCTCTCTTCCTCTCTCTCTCTCTCTCTCTCTGTCATCCCACTATCATCCTCTCAGTATCCGCCTCCATTACAGATATCCTCGTCTGACCTTCAACGCATATCTATTAATTACATGGACGCTTAGCAATCTCTGCCTGTTATTTTCTAATGAGAATAATAAGGCAATTAATAACTACACGAGTAAGGGTATGACCTCCTGGTGTGAGATGGACACCTAACAGCCAGAGAGGAGGGTGTGTGTGTGTGTGTGTCTGGTGATAGAGGTGATGGTAGTGGTAACATAAAATGAGGAACACACACACACACACACACTTCCATCCCTTCCTGCCCCCCCTCCAAAAAATGAAAAACTGCCCCCCCTCGCCGCCCCAACCTGAATGACATGATGCCCTTGCCGGGGTAATTATATTAGGTTAGGGTGTGAGGGGTCATAAAACACAAAGTAGTCTAATACGTGGGAATTGGCTTGGGGCTGCGTAGTGCATCTTGCTGCCAGGTGGGACAGGTGTAAAGGCATGGCGCATCGCTAAGCGCCCTCGTAAATATCGCCATCATGCTAAATAAATAGAAGGCGAAAACAAATAGCCTTAAATCACCGGTCCTGGAGCCGTGCGGGCGACCGGAGCATCCCGCCGGTTATTTACTGGGGCACAGCAGCCAATGTGGTCAGGGTGATAATGCCGACTTTATAGGCAACATAAAACCCCCACCTCCACTCCACACACACACACACACACACACACAAAACTATAAACAGATATATGGCATCAACACAAACATAAACAGACACGCACACACCACACACACTCTCTTTCTCACAGACACAAACACACACACACACACACACACACAAAGACATACTGTATACATTTACGCACACACACATTTCAGCACTGTCCCTGGTAGTAGATTTAAAATGAAGATTTGTGACGAGTGAAAGAGCCAGAGACTAAAAGAGCGAGAGAGAGAGAGAGAGAGAGAGAAATGGACCAAGTGACAAACCAATCCTCTCTCATGCTTCAGGGGTAAAAATCTATAACTATTCAAATTGTCCCTCAACGTTAACAAGACAATCACCTGCTACTGCCTCGACCCTTCATCCATGACCCCATCTTGCCTACATGCCTCTACCCTTCATCCATGACCCCCTCTTGCCTACATGCCTCTATCAATTCAGCTCAAAAGCTCTATTGGCCTGAACGGCACATTATTGCCAAAGCACATGTACATGCACACATAAAAAAGGACACACATGTGGACAGAATTGAAGATATAAAAACATAAACACAATAGGTTACGTGCGCAAAATGCTCTGTGTGCTCATTTGTTTCCGGTGGAGCCAGGTGTGTTTGAACCTGCTGCTACTGTTAATGTAATTAGTGTCTCCACGGACCCGGTTGGGTGTTGCACTTGTGAATCAGCATGTTATGATAAAGAAGGATTTATGCGTGTGTTAAAATTGGTATTATTGGGCAAACACGATATTCAGTGTCGTCTCCAGCGTACAGGAAGAGCCTTTTGTGCAAATAATCATCACAAACCTCCATATGCCCCCTTCACTCCTACCCCCCCCCCCACATACACACATACCCCCGTCACTCCTACCCCCCTCTCTACATACCCCAGTCACTCCTAAAGACTCTCTCCAGCCTACCTATCACCCACCCCTCTCTACACGACTGGTACTGTTACCCTTTAACACCTCTCTACTCCTGTTACCCTTTAACCCAGGGGTCTCAAACACCCGGCCAAATCCGGCCCGCGTCCGGCCCAATTCCGGCCCGCGACGTATGTCAAAATAATAACGTAATCCGGCCCTTGAGACTTTTTAATTGCGGCAAACAACGATACTGATTAAAATAGACGATAGTTCCAAGTACGGTGACAAATCTCATTTGTACTCTGCTCCACTATGTGCTAGACATCCAGAGCTTCATTCAAACCCAAAATCGCTGCGCAAAGTTTTCAGGAAATACTTGTATTACACGCGAGAAACACAAAGACGTGCATTTGTAATGACGCGGAAGCGATGCAGGCCATATGTGCTGCATAAATTGAAGCAGAAATTAAGCAGAAATAGGCCTACACCAAATGTTGAAAAACGTTTACGTGTGATGAAGTCTTAGGTAGGCTATGTTATTCACCTATTCTAAATCTGAAGGAGAAGATCCTTTTGGAGATTATGGTCGATCGTCTATTGAATGGAGGTGCGTCTGCGTGTACGACGGTGTCCACTAAGCATACCATGCTTATTTCGACCCTCTGCCCAACATAGCTTGGAGGTTGCAGTGGTAATCGTGATGATAGTGTCCGTAATGGACGTGGTACAGACAGCAGGGCTAGTAGAAATAGGGCTCTAAACTACAAAGTCACCCGCAATATGATGCAAACTTCTGGGTAGCCTACTCAGATTACCCGCGATAGGAACTGATTTGACCAGAATACTTTATTGTAGGCCTTGTGGTTTAGAAACCATATACATCTTAGGGGTTGGTATACATCTTAGGTGTTTTCCTGTTAATTTGTTATGTGGGTAATATGAAAAAAGGAAAGTAAACCTGCTCAAATATGTTCATCCAGTATTTACTGAAAGGTGCATAATTTGAGGTGCTTGCCATCCAGTGGCAAATTAGATGGGTAAATTTACCCCCTTCATAAACTTTTGTTTTACTCAAAGATTTTTACATTTACAGTAGGACTTTATCTCTCACCACTTTCAAGCCAATGGTGTTGCTTTCTTAACCCTGACGCCTATAGTTTGCCAGGTTTAAAAAAGTTATGAGAGGAAAATATTTTTATTTGGTGTGAAACACACACATACCTGTTTTTATGCTTTTTTATTTGTTTTATAATTTGTATTCATATTTATTTTATCATTATTTTATTTAGAAGCTAAGGTTGCTAGTGTCTAAAACTAGATAAAAACACTACTTTCTGTTTGCAGTTTTGTGTGGTATTTGAAAAAAAGAACATTGCATTTTCAAAAATAGCCGGCCCTCCAATGAGATGACGTTGGCAGAATTGGCCCCCAGCTCATTTGAGTTTGAGACCCCTGCTTTAACCCCTCTCTACTCCTGTTACCCTCTACTCCTGTTACCCTTTAACCCTTTCCCTCTTTACAGTACCTTTCCCTTCCAGATCTGCCCCCACTACATGCCCTTATCAACCCTGCCCCCCTCTCTGCAGTCCTACCACCCTTCCCTTTCAGAGTACCCCAAGTGCCTGATGCCTCTTTCTACCCCACATTCATCTTCACACTCCTACTAACCCTCCCCTTCACGGTTAACCCCCAACCACCTCTCTACACTCTCACCCTCCCCTTTCAATCTTGCCCCCGCTACATGCCCCTATCTGCCCTACCATTATCTTTACAGCCCTACCACCTCTCTACACTCTCACCCTACATGCCCCTATGTGCCCTACCATCAGTGTTGTAGTACTCGAGTCCGAGACTCGAACTCGAGTCCGAGTCATTAGCTAAATTTAGAGACTCGTGACTTGACTTGGACTTGAGCACTGATGACTCGAACTTGGACTCGGACTCGTGCATTCGCACTCGCGATGACTCGTCGAGGACTCGACTTTTTTTTGTAATATATCATTAGGCTATAATTTGCTATATGATTTTAATATCTAAATTATTCGTAATACTAATTTTAGTTCAAGGGAATGTTAGGCTACTGCTTCGTGTCGTAGGCTACATCGCAATCATGTTCACATGCAAAGCAAACTAACGTTAACTTTAACACCAAAATGCCTGGAGATATGGCCGCCGCTATTTCAATGTAGTAGGCTATTGCCAGGCAATATTAGTTCTCATACATGACATAACATTACCTAAGATTACAGTCAGTCTAGGCTAAACAACACACACTGCTGCTGGATAGCTGATCATCGTGACTTGGTGAACAGTGTTTTCCCTGACTGACGCGAGAAGCGAGGTTCCATTCATTCATTTTCATTCGGGGCGTGCCTTGCCGTGCTTCTGTCTGTTAATTTGCAGCAGGCTATCATCGGATGAAAGAAAAATAAACTAAACGTTTTCCCGATCAAGATATAGCATACTTCTTAATTGTGGTGTCATAAAATATAGAAGCATAACATTAAATTGCCTAGTAGAGTGTCCATGTAGTGTCAATGTAGGCCTACGAGAAACTGACAAACTGAACCTCTCGTGGGTAGGCCAGAAACAACTATATTTAAAACCACGAATGAACTGGATTACTGTTACTGTTCAAACGAGCGATTTGATAGCCTAATCCACTGCACGAAAAAAAAGGAAATAGCAACGTGTTCTATTTCTAACAGGTGAATATCGTAGCAAATAGTATGGCGATGGCAGCTTAAAAAAACATTTATTTCACTCATCTCGCTGAAAACGTGGCCTGTTGCACAAATAAATTAATTAGGCAGATGATCTACATCTTCGTTAACCTAAAGCTAGTTTTCATCTCTATTGTTAAATTGACGTGAAATATGTCTCTATAGTGTCAGTGAAGTGACATAATTATGCAGTTGCCGGTAGCCAGTGTTCACGTCACGGGAGTCAGAAAGAAGCTACCAAGACGGGCCCTGCTCTGTTTCTGTCCCTCCCAAACTGCGCTAAAATACTGTAGGCTATTTAACAGCCAGAATTAAAAAAAAAATGCCCTTTTATGATCCACACTACCTTATACAAAATAGGCCTACTCCAACGTTCATCTAGCTCTTGTGAAGTATGAACTTCAACAGCTGCCTATACAATTGTCAGCAGTCAGTAACAGCATAATGTGACTTAATGGCCTGTGTGATTGGGATGTGAATTGCTCATTTATTATGAGTAGGCCTATGGTATAGCTATGGTATGGTATTCTCTCCGATATAATAAATACAACACATTGGGTTTGGCAAGAAATTTGGCAATACTACTTTCACACAAGTGATGGCACCCCTGCTTGGAGACAGAAGATTGTCCGTTTTGCTTTTAAGGATTTCATCTGCAATGGAAAAAAATGGAACGACATGTAGGCTATGCTTACTTTAGTGCTGGACTCGGACTCGACGTGGATCAATAGTGACTCGACTCGGACTTGACTCGGCTGAGTAGTGGACTCGACTCGGACTTGACTTGGAATTTTTTTTTAATGACTTGGACTTGACTCGGACTTGAACACTGAGGACTCGAACCTGGACTCGGACTCGAGGCATAGTGACTTGACTACAACACTGCCTACCATCATCTTTACAGCCCTACCACCTCTCTACACTCTCACCCTACATGCCCCTATGTGCCCTACCATCATCTTTACAGCCCTACCACCTCTCTACACTCTCACCCTACATGCCCCTATGTGCCCTACCATCATCTTTACAGCCCTACCACCTCTCTACACCCCAGTTCATTCACCGCTGCCCCCCTCTACAGGCTTCTACCAGTGACTGTAAAACACTTCTATGGACTGCATGCCCTCATGCACTTACGCTCCGGAGAAACCAAGCCTAATTTGGTCGGCCATATTGGAGCCAGACTGTGTGTACGGAGTGCTTTGAGCTAGTGTGTGTGTGTACGGAGTGCTTTGAGCCAATGTGTGTGTGTGTACGGAGTGCTTTGAGCTAGTGTGTGTGTACGGAGTGCTTTGAGCCAATGTGTGTACAGAGTGCTTTGAGCCAGTGTGTATGTGTGTACGGAGTGCTTTGTGCCAGTCTGTGTGTAAGGAGTAATTTGAGCAAGTGTGTGTGTACGGAGTGCTTTGAGCCAATGTGTGTATGGAGTGCTTTGCGACAGTGTGTGTGTGTACGGAGTGTTTTGAGCCAGTGTGTGTGTATGGAGTGCTTTGAGCAAGTGTGTGTGTATGGAGTGCTTTGAGCCAGTGTGTGTGTGTAAGGAATGCTTTGAGCCAGTGTGTGTGTGCTGTGTACGGAATGCTTTGAAGCACTCCATACACACACACCAGCTCAAAGCACTCCGTACACACACACCAACTCAAAGCACTCCGTACACACACACCAGCTCAAAGCACTCCGTACACACACACCAGCTCCGTACACAAACACTGTCCATTCTGGGCAGAACCATCTGGTGTTCTGTTTAGTGTGCGCGCTCTAGCTCCTAAAAGCTCTCCTTATACACACACTTGCTCAAAGCACCCCGTACACACACACTGGCTAAAAGCACTCCGTTATTAAATGTTATTAAAACGTTTATTACATGTTTAAATTTATAGGCCAGCCGTGGCCTACTGGTTAGCGCTTCGGATTTGTTACCGGAGGGTTGCCGGTTCGAACCCCGACCAGTAGGCACGGCTGAAGTGCCCTTGAGCAAGGCACCTAACCCCTCACTGCTCCCCGAGCGCCGCTGTTGTAGCACGCAGCTCACTGCTCCGGGATTAGTGTGTGCTTCACCTCACTGTGTGTTCACTGTGTGCTGAGTGTTTCACTAATTCACGGATTGGGATAAATGCAGAGACCAAATTTCCCTCACGGGATCAAAAGAGTATACTTTATGCCGACTGTCACGCCATGTCTTGAATGAAACCTCTCTCTCCATGAAACCTCCCCAAACCCCTCCACTCTCTCTCTCTCTCTCCCCAAACCTCATCTCTCTCTCTCTCTCTCCCCAAACCCCACCAATCTCTCTCTCTCTCTCTCTCCCTCCCCAAACCCCACTCACTCTCTCTCTCTCTCTCTCCCCCAAACCCCACTCACTTTCTGTCAATTACTGTCAATAAAGGAACCTTAAAAGCAGTGTTGGGCAAGTTACTTCAAAATCGTAATGTACTATGCATTACTTATTACTGTCATTTCAAAGTAATGTGTTACATTATAATATTACTGTCTCTGAATTGTAAGGCATTACACTACTATTGCATTACTTTTAAGTTACTTTCACCAAAATATCTAGAAATATGGATTTGCTAAATGCAGTTTATTACGCTCAATGTAGCTTGCTCTTCCAATGGAGGGAGATGTGGTATAGCATAATGACTGAGCTAGGCTTAAGGCAACAGTATAATGCAATACAGTAGGCGCAGTGCTCATAATGCAATACAAGGAACAATCATAGTCAGAATTTTGTTAAAAAGCGACAAAAGGTCAAAGTCTGGTAAATTGTGATAGAAATACTGTAACTTTAAGGCCTAGGCCTACTCATTAAAATCAATAGAGAGCCTACTATATTGTAAATCAAAGCTTAAAGGAACCGTATGTAAGATTGTGGCCAAAACGGGTACTACAATCACTTTCAAATTACTGTAGAGCGGTGTATCCCCTTCCCCTCCCCTCTGACTGGCAGAGTTGGCAACCGGATGACAAAACACTACTGACTTTGTGATTAGTAGATAGGTGGAGGGTGGCGCATTAGGCCAAAACACAACATGACAACATCAACATCAGTTGAGGGCTGCAACTTCACTTTTTAAATGACAATATCCTGGCCAGACTACTGTTGTCAGTGATATAAGTATTTGAAATGAACATGATTTCTTAATGTCTAGTGACATATCAGGGCAATTTTATGATTAATTGAAATACAATTTTTACATACGGTTCCTTTAATAAAGACATGTCAAGATGGTGGCCTGCTGGCCATTTCGGTGCCCTAAGTGAGTGGCTTTGAGTGAGTGACATTTAAATGATAACTCAAACACCTAAAGTAAAATAAAAGGCCTATTATTTACAGACAGTTACTGTGTATTTTTAAACATTCATTTCTGAAGAAATGCTGTTTTACTTATAAATGGTGCACTGTCACTTTAAGAGCATTGATCTTTACGTTGTCATAATGCCCTTTTGCCAGCTCTTGTTTACAAGCCTTATTTGTTTGAGTTACATTGATAGCACAATATTAACAATAATATGCACAATGTTATTTTAAGCAACCTTCATTGCTTTGGAAATGGAAGTATGCAATGACATGTTGCTTCACATTTCGTTTTGCGAATACAAGTGAATTATGAGCCTGGTATCCACCTAGCTATCTGAATGAAATGCGTTTCAGTCGACTCAGCATATCATGTGCTTCGTGTAGCCTAAATGCTTGGAAAACGAATGATTGAAGACCCACCATTTCTAGTACGTGGTGATTGAGAGAACCCAAAAGGTATCAAACTTGCATGTAACATCGTGTTAGTGCATTTTGACATTGTAAACGTTATTGATGAAGAGTGAAATGCAGTTTGCAGTAAAGCTACTATTCATTGGTTACATTTGGGTGCCCCCTCTGTCCTTTGGTGCCCAACGCAAAGTGCGTGATGCGCGTGGTGGGAGCGGTGGCACTGCCAGGCTACACAATATTTTTCTGCATTTCTATCCCTTTATTCTATTCAATTTAAGTTCACAGCACAAAGCTGACATGCACAACAGCATAGTTTGTGTTTTATCAAGAATCAAAAAGATTGGCGTGGCACTACTTTAGATATTTCATTAATTTACTTGTGCTATTTCGCGAGCTGAGAGATCTTTCGGTTTCGCACACAAAGTGCACTAACTATTATGTTCTTCATAGCCTTGTCTCTGACAAGCTGAAAATAATGAGCGTAGGCTTATGTCCATCCCGCAAATAGAGTCTGCCTGCGAGTCTGCTGCAGCCACAGTCATATTCAACCAGTATCAGGAGATAACGTTCTACTATTTTGCGCGGATTTTTTCTCCTCTGTTGTTCTCGCGTGGTGTTTGCGAATATGTATCAAAACAAAACAAGCGCTTAATTTTGGGTTAAACTGCATTGTAACGCGCGTTACTGAAGTTTGTACCGAGTAAATATTACCCACATTTTTTTTTGTAATGCCTTACATTACCGCGTTACCGCAAACAGCAATATATTACAGTAATTACATTACTTTTGTAACGCATTACTCCCAACACTGCTTAAAAGTCAAAGTCTCTCTCCCTCAAACCCCTCCACTCACTCTCTCTCTCTCCCCAAACCCCCCACTCTCTCTCTCTCTCTCTCTCTCTCCCTCCGCCCCCATAAAGGTCAACCCGCGCTTCCTTCCTCTCTGTCCGCTGAAAGAGGAAGCTTCAGCAAGTTTCTCGGCCATTAAACTCAGCGGGCACAAGGTGAGGACAACCCTTCTCACTCGACTGCCGTCCGGTGGCGGGGTCTGGCCAGAGGCCGTCTATAACGCTGCTTAAAGCTGTCACCGTCCAGCCGAGTGGCTAACTGAGATGTCTTCAGCGGCCGCAACGGCGTTGCCCCGGCGACAGCTCCTGATCAAAACCCTTAATCGTTACTCGGTGTTCAGAGTGGTGTTAAACGACAAGGGCTCCATGCCTTTAGGCCAAGGGGGGGTGGGGAATGTTATGACACACACACACGCACACACACACACACACACACACAGGTTATAACTCGTGTCTGAAGTACAGCCAGTGTGTAATATGACGGATTGCATGACCTCATACTTGTGAGTTGTCTTGCAGGTCGCTTCAGACTTTCTCCTTGTTTCTGTGTGTGTTGGTGTTTGTTTGTCTGTTTGTGTGTGTGTGTGAGTTTGTGTTTGGTTGTGTGTGTGTGTGTGTGTGTGTTTGTGTTTCTTTGTCTGTTTGTGTGTGTGTGTTTGTGTTTGATTGTCTGTGTGTGTGTGTGTGTGTGTGTGTGTGTGTGTGTG
Organism: Alosa pseudoharengus; assembly: GCF_046254945.1. NCBI lineage: Eukaryota > Metazoa > Chordata > Actinopteri > Clupeiformes > Clupeidae > Alosa > Alosa pseudoharengus. The sequence continues at coordinate 4,147,443 of NW_027468685.1, forward strand.
TGTGTGTGTGCCAGTGCAGGTTTGCTAATCTCCTGCTGATGTTTCAGCGTGGACTGACTTGCCTGTATTCAGTGCAGGAAACAGACAAATTGCATTAAAGCAATCGATTGAGCAGACCAGAAAAAGCACCATCTGATGTGGTTATGGTGTCTAGCTCATATGCAAATACAAGCCTAGATTCCTTGGTGTGCATCAGTGTGTGTGTGTGTGTGTGTGTGTGTGTGTGTGTGTGCATAAGTACCTTTGAGTATTTGTATGCTAAAGCTAAACCCTATGTACACAGACTTTTATTATTTTACACAGACAATGTATTATCTATGGCCTGTTGCTCCCTCATAGTCTTTTTATATAATGGCAATAGAACCAGACAAAACTAATTGATGCCAGAGATGAACAAACAACTATTACAGTAAAACACAATGCAGCATCAATAGAAAAATCCATTTTCACCCTGGGTCATTAAAAAATCAGGCAACTTCACAGCCAGCTCAACACTTGACCTAAACTTCACAGACCTAAACTTCACAGTCAGCTCAACACTTGACCTAAACTTCACAGACCTAAACTTCACAGTCAGCTCAACACTTGGACCTAAACTTCACAGACCTAAACTTCACAGACCTAAACTTCACAGCCAGCTCAACACTTGGACCTAAAAAAAGATGTGAGAATCAACAGATGTGAAAATGAGTTGTGTTGAAGGGCCGCAGTCTGGTCAAGGAGGTCATAGACGGTGAAATTGAATTGTCTGACAAGCGAAGTTTCAGACAGCCCCCTTCCCCTTCCACACACACACACACACACACACACACACACACACACACACACACACACACACACATGCTACCGACAATACAGTAAGACATAACAGGCACATTTAATCTCTATTTTGTCTGAAAAGATTTTTTTTCCCTCTGCATTTCTCCAAATCAGGGGTAGTGTACACACATTGTTACGTCCCTCATCATCCTGGGTTGGAACATACATACACACACACACACACACATTATTCATGTAGATAGATAGATAGATAGATAGATAGATAGACAGATAGATAGATAGATACTTTATTGATCCCCAGGGTAAAGAACATGCTCTCCTGTGCTGCTTATGCAAAGTTGAATTTAAAAACAAACTTTTTACATGTTTATGTTTATGTTCTCCTGGTAACATATGGGGCTCTATCTTGCACAACAGCGCAATTGACTTTGTATACTCGCGCTTTTGTCTTTCCTGTTTTGCAGTCAGCGCATATTGGAATTTGGGGGGCGTTTCAGCGAAAAGAGGGGGCGTGTTCCGGCGCAAATGGTCCCTGTTGATATTTTCCAGTTTCAGAAAACAATTCCGCCACAGACCAGGAACCTCCTGGTCTAAAGTCAGTGGCGCAAATTCAGATGCTATTTTAAGGGTGCATGCATGGCCACAGGCCTGCAGAAATGAATGCTATACACACCGATCTACAGACACCCTGTGCACAGATGGAAAAATTCAAAGCCTTGATAATATTTGTCCGTTTCCCGGTTTTGTTCGTGCATTGGTGACCTAAAAATTTAGTAGCCTATATAGTACATCTACATGCAATATCTTTACAACAACAACGCCTAATTACGACCTATGTAATTTGGACAACTTTATACAGCCCTATAAAGGCTAAAGTTACCTTTAGTTTTGTTCCAATTTACCGATGTGTATGGCTTTAAACATCGTGTGCGCTTTAACATCAGCCTATAAGCATTATTCCAGCTGCGCTAAGGTTTTGACAAGCACCACAATTTTGTCTACCTTGTTGTAGCCCATCTGAAATAACTCCAAACTTTGCTATGTTCCCTCCATCCTTTCGTTGTTTTCAAAAAACGTTTTATATCCATGATGGCCTTAAAGTCTTGAGTATGTGAATTCGCTTAAATAAGCTTATTATGTGCTGTTAACCAGCAACCATAGACAGTAAAAGAAAGCAGCAAGTAGCCTTGGCTACAATTTCTGTAGTTGCTGCGTCCATTCATTGTTATTCTCTCTCCTGCTCAAACAAAAGTTGTGCGTGCATTAAGTTGATGATAACGTGTTTACAAACTCTACTTTACATGAAATAAATATTGTAAATAGCCTACTGTCATGCACTTAATGGGATACTGTGCAGAGTTGGAAAGTTAGGTCAACTTGGAAACTGTTTCTCGTTGTTGAGTTGCCTGTTGGTAAGGTACAGCCGTAGCTTACACCTGCAGGAGCGCTTGCTTGGGCGCCTGTGTTGCGCAATGCACTTTGCTCCTCTCATCTACACGACGCAGTTCCCATTTCTCCAAACCATACATAATTACAAGGACAAATATTGCTACACGAGGGAAATCAGTGTGGTGTCCGATGTGAAAAAAACAGGTATAAATCTAGCGAACACATTTCCACGAATCACGGATGTGTTGATGACATAAATTAGGAAATATTAGAGGACTTGATTGAGACGTGATGTTGAACTGAATGCCGATGCAATTTAACCCAAATGCCCCAGCAGCAGCACGGGAGAGGAGAACTTATCTGACAGATCTGCATTGTCTATAGTGGGGTAATGTTAGATTACATTGCAAAAATATCACCATGCATTCATAACCTTGTGATTCAGTGCTCCCAAAACATCGGAAAGTGACATTTCTGTATTACATTTTGTCAAGAGGAAAAATAAATAGCAAACTGTTCCCAACTGACTATAGCGCTGTGAACCATTCCTGGCTGCGCCTGGCAAATCCGCCATCATAATAGCAATCAGCTATGGAACAAGCGTGCCTGTTGTTACAGTAAATGTGAGATGACGCTCTGATTGGTTTATTGCACGTTACGCCCAAACCACACCCATGAATAATGTAGCTACTACAGACCACCCCATTTTAGATTTACATCGGGCGCAACAGTCATTATCCCGTAAAATAGAAACAGCGCCCAAGATCCGCCAACAAAGCGATTTGCGCAGTCGATTTTTATTTTTTTAAATTATTTTATTCATTCATTTAGCATATTTTCCATCAGATATTCTTGTTTTTCTGCCACACAACTGCTTGTGACACAGGTGAATTTCCGGCTATAGCCGGCTGACATAAACCTACACACAAAGAAAGAAAGAAAGACACACACACACACAGAGAGAGACTGAGAGAGAGAGAGAGAGAGAGAAAGAAAGACACACACACACAGACCAAAAGAGAGAGAGAGAGAGAGAAAGAAAGAAAGTAAGACACATACACAGAGACCGTGAGAGAGAGATTGAGAGAAAGAAAGAAAGAAAGAAAGAAAGACACACACACACACACAGAGCCGTCGGAGGTCTGGAATCAGGGGAATACAAGCCTGCAGCCCAGAGAGATGAAGAGACGAGCTAAGAGGTCGAGTACTCCTGTCTTAAGTGATACGGGCCTCAGCAATGTGGGAGAGTGAGTGTGTGTGTCTGTGCATGTGTTAATGTGGGTGATTGTGTGTGTGTGTGTGGGTGGGTGAGTGTGTGTGTGTGTGCAATTGTGTGTGTGTGCATGCATGTGTAGGTGTGTGTGTGTGCGTGTAACTATGTGTGTATGTGTGTGTGGAGGTGAGTGAGTGCGTGCATGTGTGTATGCACATGTTCATGAATATGTTTGTCATTCTACATGTCTGTAAGTATATCTGCTGTGTGTGTGTGTGTGTGTGTGTGTGTGTGTGTGTGTGTGTGTGTGTGTGTGTGTGTTGGCTGCATCAGGGGTGATGTCATGAAGTGTGTATTCCTGAAGAGCGAAGGCTAATGGAACTTCCAGCGTAATCATCTCGAGAGGCAAACACACTGAATTTCATTTCCCATGTGGTTGTTGTGTCATGTGTCAGACACACACACACACACACACACACATACATACATACACACACACACACACACACATACACACACACACACACACACACACACACACACATACACACACACACACACACACACACACACACACACTGATACACTCAATTACTTTTTTTTAATATATGTGTGATTTCATGTATCACTTTACATCATTATCATTGAAAACAAGCAGTGACGATAAGATTTGCGTCTCAAATGGACATTTCTATTCACACACACCCACACACTTGGCTACTCGCATTACACACCCACACACACCCGCACATGCAGTTATCAAGAGAGCGCAATCCTGACACATAATTAAGAGGACACACACACACACACACACACACACACACACTCACAAAGATTGGCACAGAGTTAAAAATCAGCTGCCAGAAGCCGCTCAGCATATGGGCTCGATGACCTTGTTTAGGCTTGGGTGTGTGTGTGTGTGTGTGTGTGTGTGTGTTGTTTAGGCTTGGCAGAGAACCCAAAGTACAGAATCTGATCATTTATGCTATTAGTCACTGCGGTCGAGGTGCAGGAGTCAGACTGGCCAAGAGTGAGCTGAACATCTCCATAATGCATATGGATATAAAGCTAAGCACAGCACAGTGTGTGTGTGTGTGTGTGTGTGTGTGTGAGCTGAACATCTCCATAATGCATATGGATATAAAGCTAAGCACATCAGCATAAACTACACAGCCTGTCTGGCTCTCCCTCCGTGCTACTGGGCTGTGTGTGTGCTTACGTGCAGTGTGTTGTGTGAATGTGTGTGTGTGCAGTGTGCTGTGGTGTGAATGTATGTGT
>NW_027468685.1:4162102-4212102 GCF_046254945.1 Alosa pseudoharengus
TGACCCCTGGCTCAGACAGGACATCAGAGTTGCTGGAGGACATCACCATGGAGGAACAAGAGGAAGATGACGAAGCCTTTATTGATACCTTGGGAGAGGAGGCCATTGTTGAAAATCTAGTGGCGCCAGATGATGAGCCGCCCTCTACCCAGCTGCCCTCTACCCAGCCTCCCTCTACCCAGCCTCCCTCTACCCAGCCACCCAGCCTCCCTCTACCCAGCCTCCCTCTACCCAGCTGCCCTCTACCCAGCCTCCCTCTACCCAGCTGCCCTCTACCCAGCCTCCCTCTACCCAGCTGCCCTCTACCCAGCCGCCCTCTACCCAGCCTCCCTCTACCCAGCCGCCCTCTACCCAGCCGCCCTTTACCCAGCCTCCCTATACCCAGCTGCCCTCTACCGTGCTGCCCTCTACCCAGCTGCCCTCTACCCAGCCTCCCTCTACCCAGCCGCCCTCTACCCAGCTGCCCTCTACCCAGCCTCCCTCTACCCAGCTGCCCTCTACCCAGCCGCCCTCTACCCAGCTGCCCTCTACCCAGCTGCTCTCTACCCAGCTGCCCTCTACCCAGCCGCCCTCTACCCAGCTGCCCTCTACCCAGCCTCCCTCTACCCAGCTGCCATCTACCCAGCTGCCCTCTACCCAGCTGCCCTCTACCCAGCCTCCCTCTACCCAGCTGCCCTCTACCCAGCCTCCCTCTACCCAGTCTCCCTCTGCCGTGCTGCCCTCTACCCAGCCTCCCTCTACCCAGCTGCCCTCTACCCAGCTGCCCTCTACCAGCTGCCCTCTACCCAGCCGACCTCTACCCAGCTGCCCTCTACCCAGCCTCCCTCTACCCAGCTGCCCTCTACCCAGCCTCCCTCTACCCAGCTGCCCTCTACCCAGCTGCCCTCTCACCTGTCCGCTCACCTGCTGTCGCCTGCTCTGTCTGTGCCCAGTGCTGTGCCCTCCTCTGCAGCTAGTGCCCAGTGCTGTGCCCTCCTCTGCAGCTAGTGCCCAGTGCTGTGCCCTCCTCTGCAGCTAGTGCCCAGTGCTGTGCCCTCCTCTGTGCCCAGTGCTGTGCCGTCCTCTGCAGCTAGTGCCCAGTCTCTGTCCACTGCACTGTCCACTCACCTGCCCCCTCACCTGCTGTCGCCCCATTGGCCCACCCACCTGCATACACACAGCAAACACCCACCCATTTTTTACTTTAAAAAAATGGCCTGATGGTGTTGATAAAAATGAAGTGTTGAAAATAAAGTCCTCTGCAATGTCTGCAGCAAGGAATTTGCATATCACCGGAGTTCATCAACTCTATATTCGCACATCAATGCAAAGAAATAAGTGTTGACATTGAGGGGAGTGTTAATTTATTTTCATTGTGTCCCCTAGGTTATATCTGTGCCCTGAAATGCCTTGTATGTGAAAAAAAAAACTTCTTCCCGAAGCACTGTTGAATTTATTTCCTCAGCATATTAGGTCATATCATAGATTATTATGGCCATTATTTGAACAGTGAAAATAATAATAAAAGAGTTTTTGAACTTTAATGTCACTAATGCTGATTATTCAATGATTCATTTAAATATTTAAAATACTTTCACAGCAAAAATTATATATGTGAGTAATTTAGATTAATTAATCACAGAGTATGTAATTAATTAGATTATTTTTTTTAATCGATTGACAGCCCTAGGCAAAATATTTTACCCAAACACTGAGGCAGTTACAAAAGATACTGTAGATAGATAGATAGATAGATAGATACAGTAGATAGATAGATAGCTACTTTATTATACTGAAGTAGTTAAACTTATTACTTTACTATTAATAAATGTATAACTGTTTTTATTAAATGTTTTTATTGCCGTCTAGTGTTAATAATTGTTCTATCAATAAATCACAGTTTTTCTTGATTGCTTACATGGGCTGGGATCCTCTCTACTGTTTGTACAGTATAGGCCTATTTATATGTGGTTATTGTTGGTCTTGTACATCAATATCTTTATAATATTTTTATACATCTTTATATCTTTATAAATCTAAAATATATGTTTTACTATTCTGGTTCCTTTTCAGTCAGAAAGTAATCACTGACCTGACTGAAATAACTGACTGACCTGACCTAATTGCCCTTTTGCCTAGAATATGTGTACTGTTGAGCATGTTGTGTTAATAAATATATATTTTCTTGTGGAATTGAATATGTTGTGTTGTATTCCTTTACAATACGTTAATTCTAGTAGCACTTATAATATCAAGAAGCTGCTTGCAGTTTGAATGAAATATAACAATTACAATATAGTATGAATGATATCCCCAAATTAACATATAGGCCATAATTGCATAAGTAAAAGTGAGTTTTTCATAATTTACTTAAAAAATGACAAAACTTTATGAAAATATAAGGAATTGATTGTAAAACAAGCCAATTTAAAAATGTAATCTGTTCATTTGCTCTTGCTCTGGTCTGGATTCGAACCTGCGACTTGCTGGAATTTCTTCCCCTTTTCTCCCCCTATCTTCCCCTTCCCCTTCCCCTTCTTCCCCTTCTTATACGGACGAATGTTCCCCAGCTTTGGCGGCGTGACTGGCTGGGGCACCTGCACCGTACGCCGGCGACACAGATTCGAATCCCGCCCCGTGGTCCTTTCCGGATCCCACCCCGACTCTCTCTCCCACTCACTTCCTGTCAATCTCCAATATCCTATGTAATTAAAGGCATAAAAAGCCCAAAAAATATACTTAAAAAAAAAAAAAAAGCCCAAAAATATACTTTGGAAAAAAAAAAACATAACTGGATCTTCTGGTAGATAACAAGAGTTGCACTTAAGACAAGCAAATGAACAAAGTTAATTTAACTGAATTTATATTATGAGAAACTTTTGAGAAGCCTTTTATTCCACCAAGGCAACAGAGAGCTGAGAATAATTAAAAACTCCTACACTGTCATCGGGAGGTGTGCGGTGTGCAATATGCGTCAGGCTTCAGAGCAGGCAGACACGGGGGAATGAGGCTCTCTGGGACGCTGGGTGTGTGGGAGTTTAGGAGTGTGCGACTGACCAGGGGCCAAGCACAGAGACCTACAGGGGTCGGCTGATAGGGAACCAAAAGAAAAATAAAACAAAAAGTTTCCGTACAGGTGAGAAATAAAGAACTCAAAACTCAGAACTAAGAACTCAGAAGCAGAATCTACATTGACTCACAACACCAAAAAAAAAATAGAGTAAAAAAATACCAACTAAGTTACAAGCGATCAAATCAGAATCTATTTCTCAAACAGAATTATAAAACTAAATGAATTATGTGGCAAATGATAACGCTGATAATGCAGCAATGAGACGCATCTGAGCTTAACACAGACGTGTCTACCGTCAAAGGCTTCTGCTCCAGTGGGGCGTATCAACATCCTCCGCCATATTTCACTAATTGCCGTAAATGAGGCAGGTAATTGGAACATAAATGTATCAAGGCAGCTAAAACGCCTTTCACTTGGCAGCAGCCTTACCTGGCTATTGCTAATGAAGTCTCCCCTCACAGGTAATAATCATCATCACATCTTATTCTTATTAGACCAACCGATAAATCTCTCCAAGATTAGTTTCTTACAGTGTTTGCCATAGTGTGTGCACCTTTTATTCATTTTTTGAAATCACACATGGAGCTGAAGGATGAAGGAAGAGTACTTACCTTCATTAATTCGTGTTAGCAATAGTAAGATAAATATGGTATACAGGTGCTGGTCATATAATTAGAATATTATCAAAAAAGTTGATTTATGTCAGTAATTCCATTAAAAAAGTGAAACTTGTATTGGTCTTAAGTAATATTACTACATTACTATGTTACTACTGTACATGCCAATAAACTACTTGAACTTGAACTTGCAACAATACAGCCAAAAGCAAGAAAATATGACTTTAAAATGAGTTGACTCTGGACCCTTTACACAAGCCTCGTTGATTTCCTGCCCATATCTAGTGCACAATGCGAAATAATGAAATGGAATCTAGTTGCAGTCTTGCGAATAGTGACTCTGCAAAATCCCCGGCCTTTGCAAACTCATTTAGTCTGTGTCCAGTCTGAGACTATAAGATCTGTGACTTGACTTTAGATGTGACCAGGTGTCAGACTTTAGTCCTGTCCTGTAAAAGTCTCTTCCAAACCTCCTTGAAGTCATCTGCTGGACGGGAAGCATCAGTACGTGCATAGTAGTGCATCCATTCTAATTCAGTTCAGCAACAGCTATTGACAGACAAAGCAAATGGATTGTGTACACAACCCTGACAGGGCATCCAAGTAGTGAATAAATCGTTCCTCAATGACTGTTGAACCAAAAATGTTTTAAGGGCCTTTCGTCATTTGACTTTTACTATTTTCTTTCTCTCTCTGGCATGTCGCCCAGTAGACTCCTTTATCCAAAGCATGTTATTGCACGCTAAAGATGCATATTGTAATCAGCATGGGACATCAGTGGTTAGCACACTCATGAACTTGGTGTTGTTGGTGTAACAGTTGCCAGTCATATCTAGACACCTTTATTTTATGTTTGTCCTTTTTGGCTTTATTCGGATAGGACAGTGAAGAGTGACCAGAATCGAGACGGAAAGAGACATGGGGTGGGATGGGGACATTGCGGCAAGTCAGACTCAAACCCAAGTCCTTGTGGGCACTTGGACCCACATGTGATGCTGTTTGCATCAGAGCCCTACCCCCACCCCTCAAAAAAATAAAAACACCTTAAAGAAGATAATACTTTATCTATCCCAAGGGACATCCCAGTCAGTCTCTAGTAATGATGTATTGACGTTTTCTCTCCATCTCAACCTGCACTGTAAATAAGAGGACGTGAAACTGAGTTAAAGCCTGATGAATGCACTAGCCGAGTCACCTCGTTACCATGGTGCTCTCTCTCACACACATACAAAAACACACACACTCTCTCTCTCATACACACACACAACATACACACACACACACACTGGATGAGATCCTGCGCAAAGCTCAAATTATGATTTATTGACATACCCCTGTCAGAAATTATATGCAGCTCTTTGGGATGCATTATTTATCTCCACTAAATTACGGCAAATTACTGCATTATTAATCCTGTCTTTATAGTGAAGTGCTCACACTTTGGTTGGGCAGGAGCTAGGCATTTGCATGCAGTTATGAGTTTGTGTTTGTGCCTAGTTTCAACGTACCCTACTTGTGCGTGATTTTTGGGGGCCACTCACACACCCACCCACACACACCCACACACACCCACACACACACACAGTGTGAAACTATAAGCCCTAAACACCCATGTGTGCACAATACACTAAACTCTCTCTCTCTCTCTTTCTCTCTCTCTCTCTCTCTCTCATACAAAATTCATACACACATTGTGACTAAACCCCATCAGTGGTACTGTCTGTTGCTAGCATGTACCTTAAGTGGTCAGGGAGTAAGGTTACCTAAATGCACAGCTCCGTACCCACAGACTAGTCCTACATGAAACCATGGAAACACTGCAACAGAGGAACACCATGAAAACACTGTATCGGATGAACACCTTAGAAACACTGCAACAAAGGAACACCATGGAAACACTGCAACAGATGATCACCATAGAAACACTGCAACAAAGGAACACCATGAAAACACTGTAACAGATGATCACCATAGAAACACTGCAACAAAGGAACACCATGGAAACACTGCAACAGAGGAACACCATGGAAACACTGCAACAAAGGAACAAACTGAAAACACTGTAACAGAGGAAGACCATGGAAAGACTGCAGCAGAGGGATAGGCGACAGAAGGCGCAAAGCTCTGTATGGCTGAGTCATGGGACTAACAGATATAGGAGGAGTGATACATTAGCACAAGCCTTGGACCCTTGAACTTGAAAGACTTGAAACAATAAGCTTAAACAAAAAGGCATCCGATAGCTCTCTCTTGAGCCCAGAATTAGATAAGGAAAGGGTTTAAATGTCACCATGTATATATGCATGACTCCAGGTTATGCATAAACAATGTCTCACAATGCAGTCCCCCTTTAAGTGTACCGTCATTCAGATATTTAGTGTTTACTTAAGTGTTTGTGTGGACTTTGAATATCACACTCTGAGCTTTCTGAATAAACTCAGGAAACCTGAGTCAGACGGTGGCTTAGAGCCAGAATGAAACACTTTTGGGATCCATGTGAATGATGAAAGGAGGGTGGAATCAAACTCTGGGATGATGTGACACTTTGAGCCCAGACATAGTGCTACTGAATCCCATGTAATGGCCAGAGCTAGTAGGCACGTCATTACTCAAATGAGGCGCTGCTACGCTAGGCCACAGCTAAATATTTCATTGATACAGATGGCAACGAGTTTGTCTGTGGGCTTTCAATGGCCGCTCCATTCAAGCTAAAAGATGAATTATTGATTCAACAAACACACAGACACACTCCCCTTCATTCTGCCTTACTCCACACACACATCACAGTTCAATTCTTCTGAGAAAGCCAGTGAGATAGACAAATAGAGAGAGAGAGAGAAATAGAGAGAGAGAGAGAGAGAGAGAGAGAGAGAGAGAGAGAGAGAGAGAGAATGGGGGAGAGAAGATTTAAAAGCCAATTCTTTCAAAGCTGTGTATTTGTATGGCTCCATAATAATGATTGTTATGTCTGGCTACAGGCATGTGCACACTATCCATCTCACACACACATACACTCACATAAGCACACACACACACACACACACACACACTATCCATCTCCAGGCTGCACAGCAATCAGACTGATTCTCATGTAACAGCCCTTTCCACAGTTCCTCCCACCACAGCAGCAGCTTTGGGCAAGATCCGGGCCAGTTCTGGCTGAGATCTGGGCTAGCTCTGGCTCAGTGCAATCTGCAGTCTGGCTGACATCTGGCTGAGATCTGGGCTAGCTCTGGCTCAGTGCTGTTCTGCCTGACAGCCTGATGTATGTGCTGTGTGTCCTCGTCGCCCGGCGCCTCCTCCGTGCGGCGCACACAGAGAAGCTGTTTGGTAAAATATGAAAAGATGACGTGTGTGTGTGTGTGTGTGTGTGTGTGTGTGTGTGTGTGTGTGTGTGTGTGTGTGTGTGTGTGTGTGTGTGTGGTGTGTGTGTGTGTGTGTGTGTGTGTGTGTGTGTGTGTGTGTGTGTGTGTGTGTGTGTGTGTGTGTGTGTGTGTGTGTGTGTGTGTGTGTGTATGTGTGTTTGTGTGTGTGTGTGTGTGTGTGTGTGTATGTGTGTGTGTGTGTGTGTGTGTGTGTGTGTGTGTGTGTGTGTGTGTGTGTGTGTGTGTGTGTGTGTGTGTGTATGTGTGTGTGTGTGTGTGTGTTTGTGTGTGTGTGTGTTTGTGTGTGTGTTTGTGTGTGTGTGTGTTTGTGTGTGTGTGTGTGTGTGTGTGTGTGTGTATGTGTGTGTGTGTGTGTGTGTGTGTTTGTGTGTGTGTGTGTGTGTGTGTGTGAGAGAGAGAGAGAGAGAGGGGGGAACACGTCTGCATCCCCAGCACAAGAGCTGAGGAACTGAGATCTGAGAGAGAGAGAGAGAGAGAGAGAGAGAGAGAGAGGGTGACAGATGGGTGTGTAAGACATGTGTGGAGGAAAACAATATGGTTTCATGTTGGTTTTGTTTTTCTAATCGGCAGCTTGGATCCTGATCGATTAAAACACCTCCACTGTTTCTGCTACACCTCCCCCTCATCATCCTCTTCCTCTCTCTCTCTCTCTCTCTCTCCTCACTGTTCCCGCTCTCCCTTCATCTCTCCTCTTTATTAATCTATCACTCTATTCTCTCTCTTCCTCCATTCATCCCTCTCTCCATCGCTTCTTTTTTCTATACCTCTATTTCTCACTCTCTTAAATTACTTTATTCCTAGACCTCCCCCTTTTTTCTCTTCTCCCTCCCTTTCTCTCTCTCTCTCTCTCTCTCTCTTACTTACTCTATCCCTCCACCTCTTTCTCCATCTCTCCATCCCTCTCCCTCTCTATCCCTCCATCTCTGTCTGAGCCTGAAGAGAAACGATGGCTCGGTCTCCCCTCACCATTATGGAAGTGCTGACAGAGAATCAGTCTTCCTGACCTCACTGTGGAGCCTCTCATTTTTACGAGACCTATCAATCAAGTCAAGAGGCTAGTCGGAGGAGTGTGTGTGTGTGTGTGTGTGTGTGTGTGTGTGGGGGGGGGGGGGTTAAAGAAAGAAAGAAAAAAAAAATCAGTGTTATATTTCCGACTTGTGATTAAAAGATATTGCCTCGTAAGGCACATCAATCTGTAGGTTGCCGGCCAGCCTGAGTGCTCTGCTCAGCTGGCTGGGATGTGTGATGTGCGCTGCTTTTTGGCACGTTTTGGCAAATTACTTGTTTGGCTGACAATGCCTGCGTTCGTTTACGGCCATGCCGCTTGTAAAACTCATGTTTAAACATTGATGCCTGTTTAAAGTTTTATTGAGGTGAGCTTAACCTTGTAACGCGAGTCTTCTCTGCGTGCTCTGCCTCGCCACCTGGGCTTATTTGGGAAACCATTTTCCTGAACGCGCTCAACCTCAACACCCCCATAAACACACACACACACACACACACACACACATACTCTCACATATGTGCAAAGGCGTGCAAGCATTCACTTGTCCTCCCTGCCCCACCACACACACTCACACACACACACACACACACACACACACACATACTCTCACATATGTGCAAAGGTGTGCAAGCATTCACTTGTCCTCCCTGCCCCACCACACACACTCACACACACACACACACACACACACACACACACACATACTCTCACATATGTGCAAAGGCGTGCAAGCATTCACTTGTCCTCCCCGCCCCACCACACATACACACACACACACACACACCAGTGACCTACAGTGCTCTCTGCTCTTTGCGTTCACTGTGTTTCTGCAGAACGGTGGAAGAAATTGCCTATTCAGAGACGGCAGCTAGCATGATTAATTCCTCATAAATCACTCCGGCCGCCTCAGCCTACCTGAGTCGCTCTGCAAATTAAACACGCACGGCCGTGATAAAAGCCCATGCTCTGACACATCCCTGAGCCGAGCGCTATTTACTGCAGCTAGCCCGCAGAGAAGAGTGGACTGGCCAGCTAGAGAGAGAGTTCACGGCGTGTAGAGTGTCGCTATTCACCACTGTGAGCCTGAATGGGTGATTGGGCAGCGGAGCTGCTAGCAAAGGGCTGCAGGACTAGGAGAGAGATGACCGTGTGTAAATCGACGCTATTCAACCGCTGTGAGTCTGAATGAAGGAACACGTGGCAGGTGTAGCAATGGGCAGCTGGAGATGTGTGTGTGTGTGTGTGTGTGTGTGTGTGTGTGTGTGTATGTGTGTGTGTGCGTGTGTACATGCCAAAGGCCAACTGGCTGACGATATTTACTGTCACTTTTTGAATTAATGACTGGAGCAGCTAGTGGAGGGCACGACAAAGGCCAAGGCAGAGATGGAATACGAGTAGGGCGATATTTGTGTGTGTGTGTGTGTGTGTGTGAATATGGAAGTTTATATGAGAGTCCACTTTAGTATCTTTTTTCATTGGTGTACTGTATATGCAACTCTAAATGTATGTGTGTGTGTGTGTGTGTGTGTGTGTGTGTGTGTATGCCTTTTGTGTGTTCACATGCCGTTGTGTGTGTGTGCATGTGTGTGTGTGTGTTACTATTTTACTACCTGTATGAAGCAAAACCAGTACAGTGAGCCAACTCAAGCACAATCTTCACACACCCCACACACACACAATCTTCACACACCCCACACACACACAATCTTCACACACGCCACACACACACACAATCGTTACACACCCCACACACACACACTCTTCACACCCCCCCCCCACACACACAATCTTCACACACCCACACACACACAATCTTCACACACACCCCCACACACACAATCTTCACACACACCCCACAAACACAATCGTCACACACCCCACACACACACACAATCTTCACACACCTCACACACACACAATCTTCACACACCCCACACCTACATTGCAAACTAAGGGGGGGGGGGGGGATTTTCCTGAAAAAATATTCTCATGCTTTATTTCACATTGCTAATGCTACAAAGTAGTAGCATACTTTTTGCATAAACCCTTCACTTCACTTTATATTCTATAAATATAATCTATACAAAGTTAAAGAAATCAACAATTAGCTAATATTAATTGTTACTGGTTATAATTTCCTGAATAACGTAGTACAGTATGCTGCAAAATATGTTTGATATTAACAGAACAACATAGACATTAAGGCTTTGTGATATGTGTTCTATTATATGATCTTTCCCCCCCTCATAAACAGACTGAAACTTGGCAATAATTCTGCTGTCACCTCCAAAGCACAGGAGAGAGCAGCGTGGAATACAAAGTGTTTTCATCGACTTTAACGGTGTGGCGTAAATTGCCGCTAATTTGACTTCTGTGTCTATCCCCACAGGTGCTGAGAGTAAGAAAAATCACCTGTTCACGGAATCAAATCGAAAATAAAAGCCTCTGCGAGATCTTGAGGGGGCTGTTTGGTGCGTGCCTTTTAAAAGCAAGCCATTTTATTGTCTCTGAATGGGCTTCCAGTGTCCAGATAACACAGAGACCTGATAGCCGCTCCTCTCCTCTCGCCTTAATCTCTCATTATGGGCTGTTGTTGTGAAGGAGGCGACTCTGTATAGAGTCATTTTCACCCCTATAGCGTCTGGCAGCCAGTTATCAGCGGCTCCCACACACTCTCTCTCTCTCTCTCACACACACACACACACACACACAGACACAGACACACACACACACACACACAGAGACACACAAACACACACACACACACACACACACACACATACTGTACACACACACACACACACACACACATGCACACTCACCACAGCACTTTTAATGAACATAAAGGCTTTCCACACCAGATGCTGTTCCCATGGCTTGCTGTTCACACTGGAGACTGACCCGAGTCCGTACACAAAAAGAATAAAACTATATGGCATGTGATTACGATGCATTGTGCAGGTGAGGCTCATTTTCCACAAACTCAATTATTTCTCAAACCCATATATGAAATGTGCATGCACAAGTAATCATCAGTGGTAAACATTAATGCGTATTCAAACAGCCAATACAAGTTTACGTATCTGTGCATACAGCCGCACACTGAGGACAAGGCAGATAAGCACTACTGCATGGAGCTGAGTGTATTCTGTCACGCACATGTAACACCCTAGTCAAACCGCACATGTGCATACAGCCGCACACTGAGGACAAGGCAGATAAGCATTACTGCATGGAGTTGAGTGTATTCTGTCATGCACACGTAACACCCTAGTCAAACCGCTCGCGAGAGTCCAGCTTCCATGATGCAGGCTCTTTGTCCCACACTGACTCTGTTACGCCACGTAAACAACATGAACTAACTGACCCAACAGGAAGTGAATAGAGACATGAATAGTGGCGCTCATGGTCCAACAGGAAGTGAATACACACATGAATAGTGGCGCTCATGGTCCAACAGGAAGTGAATACACACATGAATAGTGGCGCTCATGGTCCAACAGGTGGCGCTCACGGGTCCAGCAGATCCCACCTCATCTCTTCCTCCCCCTCACTTCCTGTCCCAGACAAAGGCCAAAAGTATCCCCCATTTCTTCATCTTAAATCGTGTGTGTGTGTGAGCGTGTGTGTGTGTGTGTGTGTGTGTGTGCGTTAGCGTGTGCGTGTGTGCATGTGCATATGGACACAGCCTCCCAGATGGCTGTCTTAAAAGCCCTTAAACCTCACACAATGGGCTCAATGCACGTCAGTAGAACACAATGGGCTCAATGCACGTCAGTAGAACGTTCGCCGCGATGTCCAATGATACGGGTCCGCTACTTCCGGGCCGGCCAGAGTTGAGAAAGAAATGGCCCTCTTTTACACCAGGTGCCGCAGTGAGCTGCCCAAGCTAAACATTAACGATGTACGAAGACTGTGTCGGTCAGGAGCCACAACACCCAACAGCAAGCTGGAAAAGGGGTTTAAAATGTACGCATCGTCGTTCATACATGACTACGAAGGTGAGTATTTTCATATTTTTTTGTTCGTCTCGGCTATGCTAGCTAGTGGTAGGCTAAGCTGCTTAATGTTTACATACTGTAGCTGTAAGCTATTACTAAAGACTGTTGATAAACCTAAAGTATCTTTGCTATTAGCCTACTGTAACAACATTGTGAGAAAGTGTTTTTTGCATATTTCAGTATGTTATGTTTTTTTTTTTCATGTGTTACAATAGCCTGCTCGGCTATAACCGTGTTGTTTGCAATTTAAGTGTCAAATAAAGACAGGCCATCAGGAGAGGTATCCGTGAGGGCTTTGTGCTTCAGGTCCATGAGGAAGGCAGAAAAACCTCATACTCTGAAAGTAGGGTGTCATTGGTAGTATATTGGTTCAAGTTCAAGATGTTCGAGCTCAGCTGTTTAGTTTAGAGATGTTTGTTTAAACTTGGGCCAAGCTTTGCTTTGGTGTGGCTGAGACTACGCTTAGCCTAGCCTACCGCCTAGCCTACCTTACATGCTGCTTAAGCTAAATGATACATACATTATTACTTATTTGATTTATAGATGAAATAGTTTACCTTCCTTATCTAAGTTATTGAACTAGCCAAATACAATTTGAGATTGGTTCAATAACCAGTTTACAGTAACACTTCAGTAAGAGCATAGGCATAGTGTTCAAGTAAAGTGTTGCCCAAGTTTGCATTTCCTTGGTGTGGCCGAGTTCTATATGGCCTCCGTTGTTGTTGTATTTATTGCATGTGTTGTGTGTTACCAAATCAATGTACTAACTGAAAATGATCTGTCAACAGATCACTCTTAGAGATTCCAAGCCTGTTGTCCTGGTGAGGTGCAGTTGCTCTTGTGTGGCTGGGACTGCCATGTGCAACCATACAGTTGCCCTCCTGTATCAAACAGCCCATTACTCACAGCTCAGTGTGCCAGCAGTACCACCAGTGCACAGTTGCACTGAAGAGGAGCAACAGTGGCACAAACCTCGGACTGCCGTAGATTTCATAATCCCACAAGTTACAGAAGATCAATTTTACAATGAAGACTGGTAGCACTTAATTTGTTATTTATTTCTCAGGGTGTAAAACCAGGACCAATTGGCAAGATGGTTGTCACAAAGCCTGTGCAAGGCCGGATGTGGAAAGTCGGCTTACGGTATATTAATGTTAACATCACATTATACATCTAATTGCAGCAGTGTCGTTCACAAAATGTAGTGGGGATTAATGAAGTATCTATCCATCTATACATTACCTATTACCTTTGCCTCACCTGTGAAAAGAGAGCGGCATCTCCAGACTTATTGACTTTTGTAGTGCTAACACACACACACACACACACACACTTACCTGTATACCCTGTATCTGTTATGTACAGCGTGTCGTTCCCAAACCTTAGTGAGGATTAAAGGACAGGTTTGATTTTTTACACTTAAAGCCTTGTTTTCAGATTGTTTATGATGAAATACAATAGTTAAGATTGATTCAAATGTAAATCTTAACCATTGTATTTCATCAGAAATGCTCTGAAAACAAGGCTTTAAGTGTAAAAAAACGAGCCTGTCCATTAATGAAGTATCTATCCATCTATACAAGCATTCCTACTTACCTTTTACTCACCTGTGAAAAGAAAGCTGCATCTCCAGACTTATTTTTCTTGCTAATGCCAACACAAGCATGCATACACACACACACTTACCTGTATACCTTATGCTTTATTCAAAGGAGTACCCTGACGAGAGGAATGCTTGGGCCACTTCCTGACCTCTCTGTGCTGCGAGTTGCAGAGGCATACTCTGAGCTGGATCCTGAAGATAGGCCACTGGTCACGACTATGGGTATGAGTGCCGATAAACCACTTATAGAGTGAGAGTTTGGACTTGTACAGAGAGGGAGCATTCTGTCTTATCAACAGCCCAAAATCCACTCCAAATATATTGAAACACACCGCAACGCCCCACCCTATCCCAGCCTTCCCCTGGAGGCCCACAACCTCTCACCCACAGAGTGCGTCTGGGTTTGCACAGAGCAGGAACAGTTGCACCTGAAAGGGTTGACCGTGTCCATTGATATGGCACATAAGATTGAGGCCGCCACACGTGACCAACACACAGTGCCAGAATGGCATATGCTACGAAATACCTGAATAACATCATCAAGGTTCCGTGAAGTGAGCCATGTGCGTGGCCACAGTACCTCATGTCTTTGGCTGAAAGAATGATTCGTGGTACCAGGCAGACTGCAGAAATGAAAAGGGGAGATGGAATTTGACGCTGCTAAGGAGTATGTCAAATGTACAAATGTAAATTACTCACCTTGTGGACTGGTGATCCATCCGCAAGTATCATGGCTAGGCACTTCGCAGATGGAATGGTCTGTTCAAGACTTGATTAGACTTAAATGTGATCAATTCTACTTCCATGTGTTTATGCAGAAGTACCTGTCAATAAAACGAGATGTGTAGACCGGCCACAATAAGCTATAAGCATGTACATGTAATGTAATGTAATAAATTTACACATTTTATAAAGATATGGTTATGTATTTATTTCATGCATAACTTAAACAATTCACTTAACCCATGCCCTGACAAGGGCTTTGTTTTGGTAGTTTACAAGCAGGCAGGCGACAGAGAAAAGTTCATTGATATTGCCACTGATTGATAGTGGGATGATGGAACTAAAAAGCTTGTTCTCCTTCACTCTCCTAATTACTCTTTCGACATGCACTCTGACACGTGCTATCTTTTGTGTCTGGAGGACACTCTGAGCAGGCATCTGTCTTCTTTTTTGTAGAAAGGGGGGGCAATAAACCTTGCACTTCACCACATCTGAGATCAAAAATCCCTTATCGACCATGATGGCCATGTCATCCGTGAGTAGGTCTGGTAAGCCTGAACGCCTGAAGAGATCTTTGTCACTGATAGACCCCTCATACAAGGGAGACACAAAGGTAATTGCACCATGGGGGGCCATCACAATCAGTCCCTTCATGGTGCAGTGAGACTTATAATTTGAATACATCTCACTCTGTTGGAGCAGCGACAATGGCGTCTGACATCTCAGCTCAGTGCAATCCACAATGACCTGGGTGTCGGAGAAGTCCTGGAACACTTCGGGTAGATTGGCTTGCACATCCTCCTTTTCCATCCAGATGCCCACAGAGCCCAGGACAGTGTAGAGATAGTTTGTCCATGTAGATATTATTCGGCTAACAGTGGACCGGTGCACTGAAAACCTGTTTGCTAGGTCCCTCTCCTTTAAGCCAGCAGCCAGGTACATTAAGAAGAGAAAGAACTCATCTATGGGTTGTAATGACTGTGGAGGGAGATAATGTGTGTTAGAGGAATGCAGAAAGTTGCCTGAGCTTCTAGAGGATCTGCAACAATAACATAAATACAAACCGTATGTGCAGGACGGACCACAGAGATGCTTTCCTTTTGCCTTTCGGCAGCTTTGGCTCTTGATGTCCGAATCATTAGGGGCACTGATGGCTCGATGAGACTCCAAAAAATCATTAAATGACGATAACTGGCAAATCTATAACAACACAGATGATACAAATTTTTTAAAAAGAGAAGACAATTACAAATAACATTACATAACATTTACATAGATACCGGACATCCATGTCTGCTTTTCTTGGCCTAAGTTGTACCTCTCTATTGGTGTCTGTCTTTCTGTGTCTCACTATCACTAGACGTAACTGCAGCTCTTCTTCACAGGTAAGTCAAAGGCAAGGTGCGTATGTGTATGTCTGTGTGGAGTGAAATCATTAAGCTGGGTAACAATACTGCTGGACATGACAGGTAAGATATAGGTAGCTCTTCGTAGGTGAGGAAAGGTAAGTTGTGTGTGTGTGTGTGTGTGTGTGGAATGAAATCACTAAGCTGGGGAACAATACTGATGTAGATGACAGGTAAGCAGTGTATATAGTTAACTATCAGCACATAACTTGTTTACAAGGAAAAATATGAGTATCTAAATAACAGATGGCTTAGGCCTACTGCAGCTAGCCTATGTTAAAATCAAGTTTTGTAACATTTGTACTTACCTTGTGTAGAAACGGATGTCGTCGTCAGATCCCGCGAATCTATGTAATCCAAAAGTGGCCTGGATTTTCAGTTCCCCCATTTCTATACTCATCAACCTAATTTGTTCTTTTAGCTGCAGGTATTCAGTTGCTATCATGTCCAAAGCCATAGGGTCTGGGACAGAAGAATCGTGGTCCACCACTGCAGTGCACTTCATAGGTTGTTCATCAGAGAGCTCGTCAAAGAACTCCGGTCTGACAATACGGTCCCACACACTGGCTCTTGGTGGGGGGATTTTGAAGTTCGTCAAAGAACTCCGGTCTGACAATACGGTCCCACACACTGGCTCTTGGTGGGGGGATTTTGAAGTTGTTCCATTTGAACAACACAGGGACAACTCCCTTCTTCAAACGTCTTTTCCCACCTTCTGATTTAGCCTCAGATATGTCCCCGGGGAGAAAGTGACGGCTGCACACTTCGCTGTGTGAAGTCAAAACAAACTGATCCCGCCGAATTGCTATTAGCCATCGTCGCCTCAGAGTTTCGTCTCGTGGAAAAGCATTAAAAAACTGAGTCCTGCGCTATATGTTGAAGACGCAGTGCACTCCGGAACACAACAGTGTTCGTGGTCTTGCTTCTGTTGTTTTTGAAAAGCAAATTTCTTGGCCTGCGGTCCCATCATTATTTCGCCTGTCTGCCAGAGTCCGCCATTGTAAACAGAACGTACCGGAAGCTGCCGGAAGTAGCGGACCCGCATCATTTGACATCGCAGCGAACTACTGACGTGCATAGAGCCTATTAGACGACTGTGTGTATTTCAGTCATAAAACGGCATGCTTCTGACATTTTGAATGTTGTTTGTGTGTGTGTGTGTTTGTGCGTGTGTGTCTGTGTGTGTGTGTGTGTGTGCAGTATGTGTGTGTGTGTGTGTGTGCAGTATGTGTGTGTGTGCAGTATGTGTGTGTGTGTGTGTGTGCAGTATGTGTGTGTGTGTGTGTGTGTGCAGTATGTGTGTGTGTGTGTGTGTGTGTGTGTGTGTGTGCATCTGACATCCATGTAGGGATCAGCCCTAGTTGCATGTTGTGTGTGTAATCACACTCTCCCCTGCAGCAAAGTTTCTAATTAAACATGGCCGCCCTTCTTGTTGGAAAGCAGCGAGTTCACCCAGCCAGCCCTCCCTCACTCCCCACTCATCCTTCACACTTCCCCATCTATCCACTCTTCTCACACACACACACACACACACACACACACACACATACTGTACACACACACACACACACACACACACACACACATACGCGCGCACACACACACACACACACATACTGCACACACACACACACATACTGTACACACACACACACACACACATACTGTACACACACACACACACAGACACACACATACACACACACACACACACTCACTCACACAGACACCCACACCCACCCACACACACACACATACAAACACACACTCACACACACACACACACTTCACTCCCCTCCACTCTGCCACAAAGGCCTGATCCGTCGGTCTTAAGCTGGGGGTCTTAATTGGGCGTCAGGGAGAGAGACTTATGTGCCCGGCCAGGATGCTAGCCTTCCTGTGGCCTTTTCAAATTAACACAGCACAGGTAGGTAGGCTGGACTCAAAGCAACAACCCCCCCACCAAACACACACACACACACACACACACACACACACACACACCAGCCCACCCCACTTAAGAGGTTCCACTTATAAAGTAAGAACCCACTTCAAACACTGGCCTTTATTCTGCAGCTCCTCCTGCTGCTGCTGCTGCTGCTAGGAGATACTTCAGTAAGACCAGACAAACACACACACACACACACACACATGCTGCTGCTAGGAGATACTTCAGTAAGACCAGACAACACACACACACACACACACACACACACACACACACACACACATGCTGCTGCTAGGAGATACTTCAGTAAGACCAGACAAACACACACACACACACACACACACACACACACACATGCTGCTGCTAGGAGATGCTTCAGCAAAAACAGACACACACACACAGACACACACGCACACACACACATATGCTGCTGCTACGAGATGCTTCAGTAAGAACAGACAAACACACACACACACACACACACACACATGCTGCTGCTAGGAGATGCTTTAGTAAGAACAGACAAACACACACACACACACACACATGCTGCTGCTAGGAGATGCTTTAGTAAGAGGAGGAATCCTTAGCTCCTGGCTACACCTTTGTTGTTCACATGCTCTTCAGATTGACCTTTTTCACCAATTCATTTCATCTCATTATTCTGGCTGGCTGTTGGCCACCTTTGAAGTGTTATTATTAACACACTCTTCAGCTTGGGCACGAAAGCGTGTGAACATGTTTACAGCTCACGTTGGGGCAGTCGTGGCCTACTTAGCGTTTCGGACTTGTAACCGAAGGGTTGCTGGTTCGAACCCCGACCAGTAGGAACGACTGAAGTGCCCTTGAGCAAGGCACCTAACCCCTTACTGCTCCCCAAGTGCCGCTGTTATAACAGGCAGCTCACTACTCCGGGATTAGTGTGTGCTTCACCTCACTGTGTGTTCACTGTGTGCTGAGTGTGTTTCACTAATTCACGGGATAAATGCAGAGACCAAATTTCCCTCACAGGATCAAAAGAGTATAGGGCAATTCCACGGAAATTGACTTTTTGTCACATCCATAACGCCAGTGAAATGCCTTGGCATTTGTATGATGTGCATGATAACATTCATTTTTTGTGCATTTTTTCTCATGTACATTCTTCAGCCAAAAATAGCAAATGCTCAAATTTCATATAATCATTCACATCATACCATACCATCACATTTTATTGGCGTTATGGAGGTTACAAAAAACATAATTTTCCATGGAATTGCCCTATATATACTTATACTTACTTAAGTAGAAAACTTAGGTTACACTTTACTTGACGGTATCTACATGAGAGTGACATGTGACTGTCACGAACGTGTCATGAATTATAAACAAGTCATAAACGTTTATGACATAACACTTCTGTTATTAAAGCGTAACTCTCACCAAAATGTATCCTAGGGTGTTTTTGTGAATGTACCCGAGTTAAACGTTTAAAAGCATAATTAGGTCGGAAGCGCCACTTTTAAGCTTGTCCGTCTTGTCGTTTTCGGGTCAAATGGCCTTTTGAATGGGAATCGTAGGCACTACTATTTTTAAAACACTAAGAAGGTTTGACACAACATGAAACTTTGATCGAAGTATCATCAGTGTCTCTACACATGAACTTGAGTATTGAGAACATTGTTCGTGTACACATAGTTTACTAAAAAGAAAGGTTTTGGACAACTCACTCCGTGACTGGCAAGATGGCGGCGAGCAGAAAAACCAAGTGAGTTGTTTTTTTAATTGCAAACAAGAATGAAGTTACAAACAAAATACAACAATACAATAGACACATGAATACTACGTGATATGATGTTTTTATGGAAATACTCTAAAAATGTCACATGCCAATGATGACAATGATGACGTTTTTGATCACAAATGATCAAATGAGGATCACAAATGATCAGATCATGATCACAAATGATCAGATGATATGAGGATCACAAATTATCAAATGCCAGTGATGACATCAGTGATGACATTACATAGGTAAAAGAGACCTTATAATGCATTGAGATTCTTCAATACTACAAGCTGTTTAAATATTTATTAATGCATATAGCCAGTTTTACAAAGAGTCTTATTCAGTTTACTCTAATCATCGTTATACACCTATCTTATCTACCCATGGGGTCAGGCTCCCTGTTCATTCATTAGCATTTTACCTTTCATGAATTATTGCTCTGCTAATTGCTCTGCTAATGTGATGACTGATGTATCTCTGTATCTTGCAGAGCCAGACCGTGATAATGGGAGCACAAGGGTGGGACCTGGATGAGGCACTGGGGGCAGATGTGTGTGTGTGTGTGTCTCTGTGTGTGAATAGGTATGAAGATGTGTGTATGTGTTTGCATGTGCACTTGTGTTTAAATGTGTGTGTGTTAGGCTAGTGACAATGGCCCCACATTTTTGAGATACCCCTACCGGTACCGGTATTTTAATAAAGGTGTTCCATTCCAATTTTAACCTGATTCAATTGGATCTGTGTTTCATATGAAATGTATCATTATTAAATATAAATATAGAGCAGCACTTACCTTGCAGTAACAATGAATTTGTCAACATTCTTCTCACCACTGGTAATGTGATTTGGACTTGAGACTGTATTTTGCCAGTGTTCCGTTTTCTTTCATTTTGGACACCTCATACATTGAGTGACAGAACACCCTGATTTGTCATACTATATTACATATTTGGTATTGTTGGATTCAGAACAACCCCACCTTTCCAACAAGCCATCATATGTATTTCTATGATAATCCCTGGTAAAGCAGCTACAAAGTAAATTAAAACATTCTACATAGATATTCATTTTTTGCATGTCCGCTTATTTTAGGTGTATGTTTACATGTATCTATTCATTCCATACATCAAGATATTCACATCCAGTCTTTTCTAGTAGGTAAAGCAACTTCCTGACTATAAACACGCCAAGTTTCAAAGCTCTCAGAGCTTGTGTGATTGATCTGCACTAATTTATATGCCTTAACTCCAATACGGACAGGCTATATTTTAGTCCGTTTTTGTTTTTGGGGTGTATAACAATATCTGTTAATTTAACAATCTTAGCAGTAAAATATTTTTAGCCAAGAATCCATTTCATATATGGGAGACCTTAGAGATGAGGAAAAACATTGTTGGGTTTAGTTCTATCTCCGGTAGGGGTATCTCAAAAACTAAAGCCCTTTCTGACCATTTGTCACTAGCCTATGTGTGTGTGTGCGTGCATGTGTGCGTGCGAGTGTGTGTAGGTGCGTGCGTGCGTGTGTGTTAATGTCCTATATCACTTGTTTTATATAATGATTTTACTTTTCTATGTGCTGAATTTTCAGTGGTTTTAATTGGATATTAGGAATGGAAATGGCCCCCATATGCAACAACATAATGATGATATATTTAAAAATCAGATGGAACTTGGCTAGTGTTCTGTTGTTGGTTTTGGAATTGGTTGTGGGCATGACAACACCGTTGTCACGGTTTCAGACAGGGAGAGAGGTCAGTGGTGGCACTCTGGGTCTGACTCAGAGCGTCCCCCCTCCCTCTCTCTCTCTCTTTCTCTCTCTCTCTCTATCTGTCTGTCATGTACTAAATGAATCTTTTCATGCGTTGGACACAATCCCACAGCTTTGAAATCCCCCTCAAGCTGTCCTATTCTCTCACGCTGGCGCCTTAGCCACTCACAACCTTTCATAAAGGTCCAGCAACCTTTTAATACCACCCTGACCCACCCCGCACCTTCTCTCCTTCTCTCTTCTCCCATGGCGTTCCTTTTCTTGCCCTCCCTCCCTGCCTCTTTTATTCGTTCTTTTCTCTGCAGATAAGCGAGGTCCGCACTCTTTCACACATCGTTGTGCCGGACGCCGGCTCTCGCTCTGATGCAGCACAAAGGAAGGCGGTAGGCGATGCCCGGGGGTGTGGCTGCCCTCTATTTGGGCTATTACAACAGAATGGCAGGATAGTGTTTGGGGTGAGGTAATCAGCCTGTGACTTCCCCACCACAACACTCCTCTCCTCTCTCACTCCTCTCCTCTTTACTCATCTGTGTTCTCTTATTCTCTCCCCCTCCTTTAATTTACCCCTCTCCCCCTCTCTCCTCCTCTCACCTCTCCTCCTGCCTCCTCTCCCCCTCTCTCCTCTCTCCTCTCCTCTTGTCTCCTCTCCTCTCCTCCTCTCTCCTCTGCTCCTATCTCCTTACTTCTCCTCTCTCCTCTCCTCCTCTCTCCTCTCCTCCTCTCTCCTCTGCTCCTATCTCCTTACTTCTCTCCTCTCATCTCCTCCTCACTTCTCTCCTCTCCTCCTCTCTCCTCTCGTCCTTGTCTTGTCTGGAGTTGTTTGTCAGTCTGCTGTTCTCAGGTTTACCGGGCTTAATGAAAGGTTGTTAGGGTTATTACGGATATGCGTGTGTGTGTGTGTGTGTGGGGGGGGGTGCATATGAATGCACAGAATGCATTCATAAACCATAGCAAACCGTCTATAGCCCCGTCTCCAGCCCCGTCTCCAGCCCCGTCTCCAGGCCCGTCTATAGCCCCGTCTCCAGCCCCGTCTCCAGCCCCGTCTATAGCCCCGTTTATAGCCCCGTCTATAGCCCCGTCTCCAGCCCCGTCTATAGCCCCGTCTCCAGCCCCGTCTCCAGCCCCGTCTATAGCCCCGTTTCCAGCCCCGTCTATAGCCCCCTCTATAGCCCCGTCTCCAGCCCCGTATCCAGCCCCGTCTATAGCCCCGTCTCCAGCCCCGTCTATAGCCCCGTCTCCAGCCCCGTCTATAGCCCCGTCTATAGCCCCGTCTCCAGCCCCATCTATAGCCCCGTCTCCAGCCCCGTCTATAGCCCCGTCTCCAGCCCCGTCTATAGCCCCGTCTCCAGCCGCAGCCCGGTCTTGATCTGGAGCCTCCACTCTGCCGCCCCTAACTAGCTGTCAGAGCGCCGTACTAGCCATGCTTTCTCTTTCACACACATACACTCACTCTCTCTCACTCACTCACACACACACACACACACACACACACACACACACACACACACACACACTCACACACTCATACACACAGACACACACATATACAGGGATACACACACATATAGGCATACACCCACACACACACTCACACATACACAAAAGCATGCCAGTCCAGTGAACTGTGCTGTTAAGGTTAAGGACTGTGCTGGGTTTACTTGCTTTCTTCTCGGCGCCCTCACTCTCACTCACTCACTCACTCACACACACACACACACACACACACACATACACTCACTCTCTCTCTCACACACACACACACACAGGACTGTGCTGGGTTTACTTGATTCCCTCTCAGCGCCCTCACTCTCTCTCACTCACTCACTCACTCTCACACACACACACACACACACACACACACACACGCGCACACACACACACACACACACACATACACTCACTCTCTCTCTCACACACACACACACAGGACTGTGCTGGGTTTACTTGATTTCCTCTCAGCGCCCTCACTCTCTCTCACTCACTCACTCACACACACACACACACACACACACACATACACTAACTCTCTCTCTCACACACACACACAGGACTGTTCTGGGTTTACTTGATTCCCTCTCAGCGCCCTCGCCTCGCTCCGGGGTGATGAGGAACAAAGACCAAGAGGAACAGAGAGCTGATGAGAGGAGAAGAGAAGAGAAGAGAGGAGAAGAGAGGGAAAAGAAGAGAAGAGAAGAGAAGAGAAGAGAAGAGAAGAGAAGAGAAGAGAAGAAATGAGAAGAGAAGAGAAGAGAAGAGAAGAGAAGAGAAGAGAAGAGAAGAGAAGAGAAGAGAAGAGAAGAGAAGAGAAGAGGGGAGAAGAGAAGAGAAGAGAAGAGAAGAGAAGAGAAGAGAAGAGAGGGAAAAGAAGGAGGATGAAGGACAACGTGAGATTGAAAAGAAAAAAACTGCGGAAAACAAAATGAAAGTAAATCACACAGCAATAGTCCTCTGCTTAGTGGTTTTGAACTCAAGATGTGTGTGATTTCTCTTCTCTCTGTGTGTGTGTGTGTGTGTGTGTGTGTGTGTGTGTGTGTGTGTCAACGCTGCTAAGTGGTCTTGAACTCACCTGTCCCTCATGGCCAGCGGGAGAGTTGAGTGGACAGGGACGAGGAGGAGGAGAAACGACAGACAAGAAAGTAATCGAAAGACAAAGACAACACAGCAGTGGTCAATGGTCATCTTCACCCTGGCTTTGAGCACACACACACACACACACACACACACACACACACACACACACACACACATTGACATCTTCACACTAGCTTTGAGCACACACACACACACACAAACACACATACACATGGTCATCTTCACACTGGCTTTGAGCACACACACACACATGGTTGTCTTCACCAGGTGCGCCGCTAGGGTTGTATTCCATAGTACGCACCATGGCCCAGGATGCTAATCCCCCCAAAACCAAAATAAATAAATAAATAAATAAAAAAATAAATAATAATAAAAAAAAAGAACGGGTGCAAGGCTACCTTACACATAGAGGTGTTTCGAGCTTCTTAAAATTTCTGGGATGAGGGAGATTTCATTCTGGGATAAGGAAATTTCACCCCCGGGATTTTTTTTTAAATTCTGGCTGCTAAACACACCATTTTAACGCAATTTGGGACAGAAATACCTTTACAGAGCAAGCAGCTCTGGCCATATCGGCTCTGGCTCACGTGACGTGAACATTGCTTTAAATGTGTTATCGCTTCACTACCCGACACACGAACAAGGGAAAGAAAAAAAAAGAAGAAACAATGAGTCTGTCGCAATTTGCAATAGGCCTACGCCTAGAGAAAAGACAGCAGGTTACCTAACAATAAGGATTTGCAATAGGCCTACGCCTAGAGAAAAGACAGCAGGTTACCTAACAATAAGGATTTGCAATAGGCCTACGCCTAGAGAAAAGACAGCAGGTTACCTAACAATAAGGATTTGCAATAGGCCTACGCCTAGAGAAAAGACAGCAGGTTACATAACAATAAGGATTTGCAATAGGCCTAGGCCTAGAGAAAAGACAGCAGGTTACCTAACAATAAGGATTTGCAATAGGCCTACGCCTAGAGAAAAGACAGCAGGTTACCTAACAATAAGGATTTGCAATAGGCCTACGCCTAGAGAAAAGACAGCAGGTTACCTAACAATAAGGATTTGCAATAGGCCTACGCCTAGAGAAAAGACAGCAGGTTACCTAACAATAAGGATTTGCAATAGGCCTACGCCTATAGAAAAGACAGCAGGTTACCTAACAATAAGGATTTGCAATAGGCCTACGCCTATAGAAAAGACAGCAGGTTACCTAACAATAAGGATTTGCAATAGGCCTAGGCCTAGAGAAAAGACAGCAGGTTACCTAACAATAAGGATTTGCAATAGGCCTACGCCTATAGAAAAGACAGCAGGTTACATAACAATAAGGATTTGCAATAGGCCTACGCCTAGAGAAAAGACAGCAGGTTACCTAACAATAAGGATTTGCAATAGGCCTACGCCTAGAGAAAAGACAGCAGGTTACATAACAATAAGGATTTGCAATAGGCCTACGCCTAGAGAAAAGACAGCAGGTTACATAACAATAAGGATTTGCAATAGGCCTACGCCTATAGAAAAGACAGCAGGTTACCTAACAATAAGGATTTGCAATAGGCCTAGGCCTAGAGAAAAGACAGCAGGTTACCTAACAATAAGGATTTGCAATAGGCCTACGCCTAGAGAAAAGACAGCAGGTTACCTAACAATAAGGATTTGCAATAGGCCTACGCCTAGAGAAAAGACAGCAGGTTACCTAACAATAAGGATTTGCAATAGGCCTACGCCTAAAGAAAAGACAGCAGGTTACCTAACAATAAGGATTTGCAATAGGCCTACGCCTAGAGAAAAGACAGCAGGTTACCTAACAATAAGGATTTGCAATAGGCCTAGGCCTAGAGAAAAGACAGCAGGTTACCTAACAATAAGGATTTGCAATAGGCCTACGCCTAAAGAAAAGACAGCAGGTTACCTAACAATAAGGATTTGCAATAGGCCTACGCCTAGAGAAAAGACAGCAGGTTACCTAACAATAAGGATTTGCAATAGGCCTAGGCCTAGAGAAAAGACAGCAGGTTACCTAACAATAAGGATTTGCAATAGGCCTAGGCCTAGAGAAAAGACAGCAGGTTACCTAACAATAAGGATTTGCAATAGGCCTACGCCTAAAGAAAAGACAGCAGGTTACCTAACAATAAGGATTTGCAATAGGCCTACGCCTAAAAAAAAGACAGCAGGTTACCTAACAATAAGGATTTGCAATAGGCCTACGCCTAAAAAAAAGACAGCAGGTTACCTAACAATAAGGATTTGCAATAGGCCTAGGCCTACAGAAAAGACAGCAGGTTACCTAACAATAAGGATTTGCAATAGGCCTACGCCTAAAGAAAAGACAGCAGGTTACCTAACAATAAGGATTTGCAATAGGCCTACGCCTAAAGAAAAGACAGCAGGTTACCTAACAATAAGGATTTGCAATAGGCCTACGCCTAAAAAAAAGACAGCAGGTTACCTAACAATAAGGATTTGCAATAGGCCTACGCCTAAAAAAAAGACAGCAGGTTACCTAACAATAAGGATTTGCTTACACTGCTGTTTGGTTGTCCCAAACTTTGAGGTGATCCATACTCTACGCATTAACTGAATCTTATCAATCTTGAAACCCGAACTACGATGTTCCAAACAGTGACTGTAGTATGCAATGCCTAATCTCACTGCCTACATCAGTGTTTTTCAACCTTTTTTTGTGCCACGGCACACTTTTGACACTTAAAATGTCCCACGGCACACAAACATCCTGTGTGATGAAAAAATAAACATACCATAGCCTAAAATTTCAATTAATACACAGATATGGCCTTATTATGGCTTCTATGCAGGACCTGCTCAATAAAACAAGCGCCCTCTGTTTCATTTGTAGGTGACTATATGTAATTGAATTGTTGTTATGAACTGGATATGTGATGATTCTGTGAATACTGGATATGGGGCCCCCATTGTACAATGCCTGCATACCACTAATAGTGTAATCATACAATCAATGAGAGCATGTGGTTATAAATTCTTTGATGCAACAGTTGCTTTTCTGGACCAGTGAGTGACATTTTTGTAATTTTCTGCGGCACACCTGATGATCTCTCACGGCACACTAGTGTGCCCCGGCACAGGGGTTGAAAAACACTGGCCTACATCATAACTGCTAAGAACAGTACGCCTTTTACTGTTAAACACAAGAATAACGTTGCGTTTTTAAGCGCCAGGAATGCTCATGTCGTGACAAAGTTTACACCAATCATCATCTTCTAAAGTATCCTTACGTTGAGATGTCCATTCTCTTTGCCCTAAACATAGGCTATCATTTGTGTGCGAAGCATGTTTCAATTAAGACAGTACACAAGCTATTTTTATTGTTGTACAGTAATATTGAATGATTTTCACGAATAAAGCGTTGAAAAATGATACGCACAGTGCGTACAGGATTACGCCTGGCGGCACCACTGGTCTTCACACTGGCTTTGAGCCTGTGTGTCTTGTGAGGACCACAGGAGAGAACAAAAGAAGAAGGGAGAGGAAGAGGAGGGAAGAGAGGAGGAAAAGAGAGAAAAAAAGAAAAGAGGGGACAGGAAGAGACGCTGAAAGAGGAGAGGAGCATTAGGGAAGAAAAGAGTGGTGAGAAGAGGAGGACAGAGGCAAACAAGATCCCAAGACACACACACACACACACACACACACGTGTGGAGGAGTTCTCTCTTATAGCTGCTCTTGAACTGTGTTTATTTCTCCTCTTATGTGGTGTTTCTGCTCCCACCCACACCAGCGAATCTCTGTTGTCTACTCTCACACACACACACACACACACACACACACACACACACACACACACACACACACACACACACACACACACACACACACACACGCACAAACACACACACACGCACAAACACACACACACACACACACACACACAAACACGCACAAACACACAGCCACACCAGCGAATCTCCGTTGTCTACTTGAAGGAAATTGGCTTTGAAAATAGGCCCTTAAGATAAATACCTACAGACAGGCGTAATTAGTGTCTGGGGGTGCTGGCAATAATTGTTCTGTAATCCTGGTCCTCATTTGAATAGCAATAGCCTCTGTGTGTCTGTGTGTGCGTATGTGTGTGTGTGTGTGTGTGTGCATGTGTGTGTGTGTGTGTGTGTGTGTGTGTGTGCCCAGACAGTGCCCCCAGTGCAGACAATTAACGATACCAATCTGGACCAACCACAATGTGTGTGTGTGTGTGTGTGCGGCCACCATGACGGGCCTGCACAGATTTGAAATCTCAGGGCTGAAGGGAAAATTGGACAGCAGATGATTCTTTAGTCTGGCACAGATCTGGCCCGTGTACGGACGTGTACGTGTACATACATGCATACACAAAGTACGCATATCAAGGACGTGTACTGTACACACATGCATACACACAGTACGCATATCAAGGACGTGTACGAGTACACACATGCACACTGTAAACCCTAATTCGTTCAATAAACATAAAATTTTCGAGGTAACACGTTGCCCTAAATATTTTATGTTATGTATTGTTCAATAAACGAACAAATTTACGTCAAGTGTACGACATGTACCAAATAGTAATGCATGATGAATTTTAGTACAATAAACTAGTTTTGCATGTTACAACAACGTAAACTTGCGATGAAAGAATACCTTCAATGTATGTTTATGTAACTTATAAATATTTACTATTTTAACTTAAACTTTTAATTAAGTGAGCATAAAATGTCTTTTTAATTTAATTAAAAGTTCATTAGACATTTATTATAGTTAAATGTGTTTTATGGGGCTTAAGCTATGAAAGTAAAAGAAACAGTCTTTATTCAGAACACTTGAGTGTTTATTCAATTGTTACTCAACTCAACAATTTCAAAATACACATGATCAAAATCACAGAGAATAGAAATACAAGCTCTATAGAAACTCTACATACACACACAGATGTAGAATACACCATCAATACAATTTCAAGAACACACTATATTTATAAGTGTCAGCTGATACCCAAAGTGGTAAAAGGCAAAATGGGCCAGACCCCACACACATCCACAAAGGAATTATATTACAGCTCAGAGCATACTATGATAAGTAATAGATAATCAAAATGCACCTTTATGCAAATCATGGGCATTGACAAGGCAGTCAAAAAGTACCACTCTCAAACACTGGATACGTGCACACACACACAAACACTGAGGTATTATTATAAACATTATCCACCACAATATCCAACCCTGCAAACACTCAGACACACTCACTCACATTCACTCAGACAAACTCACTCACATTCACAATTTACAGCTGATTTGTCAGCATTAAAACTTTCCTTTTTAGCATCCCCACAATACCAGCCTGCAAACAGCTAGGTACACAATACAATTGCTCTATCCCCGTCTCCCAAACTCACGCTCACTCTCAAACACTCTTGGAGTCCCCTCCAAGACGATACCTACAGAAGATGGAGTCAGAGGATGCGGTGCAATATCTTCCTCAGTGAAGCAGAGTATTCCTGTTCCAATGTGTCTGTATACGCCCTCGTCATTAGTGACCTAAACATAACACACACACACACACACATATATATTTAATTAGAAATACAGCACATTGTTCTTACTTTTAAAACCTAACCAAGTACAAATTACATCATAATTGGGCATTGTACATTGACATTAACAAATACATATTCAGACTGGAAATACAAAAAGGTCCAGATTGAAAATTGTTACCAGCCACCCTCGTGGTCATGTTGGGCTTGTAGGTACTAAGGAAAATCAGAGCACACAGTAACATATTTGAGTACTGACTTGAGATTATAAAGTGAAATGAAACCTGGATTACATAAGGAATGGCATGCTGATTTCACATTTTATATTATAATATAAATTGTAATTTTGTGTCCCATTAGGATGAACCACAAATGTCTTACAGCAAATTAACTCACTCTTCATGGCATTATTGGCCTTAGTTATATATCTAACAACTGAAGAATTATACTTCAGTGATACTACTTACAAAGCAAGTCTTGAAGAAATCAGCTGAGTTGTCATCAAAGAGTATTGGAAGCCCTCTCAGGACAAGGCATCTGATGTCAGCAGTGTCCGATGTCTGGATTGCAGTGAAAGCAGAGACATTAGAGACATTAACACAGTAACATAAGAGACAGTGACATTACAGACAGCTATCATTCAAGACATCCATACACCAAAATCAGTAGTATCACTTCATCTTAAAAACCTTTGTTTGGCGCAACAGACCATCCAGAAGTTGTCCCTTTAGACCTCTCTTTGACCTGATGATTTCAACAAGTTTAGGGCAAAGACGATCCAGAGACTCATATAATTCCTGTTTCAGGTTTTTCCCTGCCACTCTGCTGAATTTCCTGGGAGACCTGAAACAGAGACAGAAATAAATCATGTTTATCAAGACACTGTGAACAATCATTTATGTAGTTCGCTTGACACTTCATATTACAGGGCTGTCCCATCTACTCTGTTTTTTGTTTATTGACATGTACTCATAAAAGGAATTGGGGTGATGAAATGATGGGGGGGGGGGGGGGTTGCCTACCTGTGTGTGAGGGGGGGCGGAGGGCATACCTGTGTATGTGAGGGTGTGTGTGTGTGTGGGTGGGTGACATCAAAGGCTACAGTAACATTATGTTAACTTCACATGGCTGCATTATATTAGACTTTTACAGACTTTTACAGACATTAACAGAGACAATCAAACCTTACCTGATTTTCAACAAAGAGTGCTGGCCAACGCTGTATCATCTGGCTCACGGGAGGCTTGTCCATCACAACCTCCTTTCTTCTAAAAGACAACGTGAAGGGCAGATTGCTGTGACCAACCTGGCAAATGAAACTGGGACATGTGAGTCCTAAGCGTGCCAACTTAAAGTGCACAAACACTCATTGTAAGGACAGCGAAACTGTTCGCTTCTAGTACAGCTACCATGCTCCACAGCTTCAGTCTTAATGCTTTAATATTTGTCATCTCTTCTCGCAATTAAATGCGCGATACTTGCATTTCCAATTTATGTTCCTTTCTTTATTTTAATGTTGCTGCATAATTTACAGTAGCATGTTGTCAGAAAGACGGAACGTTATGTAAGGGATAACGGCCACCAAGGTGTCCTTATGCGGGCAAGGGGCAAAGAATTCCCCGACGCGCAACGGAGTTGCCTCCACCCGAGTCCATTAATACCTTATAACTGGACACACCTAGAAGGCCGTTATCCCGCGTATCCCCCGGTTGCCACTGTAAAGCCATGCCTTTATAGCAAGCAAAGGAAACACACGGCTCCGTTTAAAAAGAAGCCCACTAATTCAGCTTGTTGTACAACTTTTGTTGATAGCATGGACAGTTAGCTTGTTTACAGTTGATTCCTTTGTTTCGAAGCCTGCCTCCAGGCTCAACTGTCGTCCTACTGGTTATAATTACCATTCATAAGCATTGATATGGAACAGCGATAGGTTAAGTTAGCATGTTCACTTGTAGGCCTATGTAATAGCTAATGTAAAATGGCGAATGCTAACTTATTTACAGTTATTGGTTAAACTGCTAACGTTACTTAGCGGAGGCTATCTAATGGCAAACTTATGTTGGTAATCGGATAACAAGATAAGAAACAAAGAGTGGGAAATACCTTGGCATTTTACTGTCTTGCTCCAATTTTAAGCAGTCTGTGACTTGCTGTCGTGAACCGTCCGTGACTTCTATCTCTGTCGTCTGCGGGAAATCCCCAGGTTTGGGAGTGGGGAAAAAGTGCATTTCGGCGGAATCCAATCAAATCTTCTTTCCTGGGCCACCTGTTGCTCAGAATGTTGATACAACTGAAAGATCCCAGTTGATTCTACAAATTCATGAAAACCATTCTCCTCACTCAAAATTGGCGTGTAATATGTGGGATATTCTGAGATTTGTGTGCAATGTACAACTTTTTATAGGTTCAAACAAAATGTGGGATTACAGTGCATACACACAGTACGCATATCAAGGACGTGTACGAGTACACACATGCATACACACAGTAAGCATATCAAGGACGTGTACGAGTACACACATGCATACACACAGTACGCATATCAAGGACGTGTACTATACACACATGCATACACACAGTAAGCATATCAAGGACATGTACGAGTACACACATGCATACACACAGTACGCATATCAAGGACGTGTACTGTACACACATGCATACACACAGTACGCATATCAAGGACGTGTACTATACACACATGCATACACACAGTAAGCATATCAAGGACATGTACGAGTACACACATGCATACACACAGTACGCATATCAAGGACGTGTACGAGTACACACATGCATACACACAGTACGCATATCAAGGACGTGTACTGTACACACATGCATACACACAGTACGCATATCAAGGACGTGTACGAGTACACACATGCATACACACAGTAAGCATATCAAGGACGTGTACGAGTTCAAGCTGACATACTTCTCACTTTTGGTAATGAATCCCTATAGAAAACCACCCAAAGCACATACAAACTTCACCTACACGGACCATACCATGTAAAGAGAGGGGAACTCAGATAGCCTACACGAGCAGGGTCCACCTCAGCTGCCTGAGATGTGTGGCTTTGACATGGCCGTGTATGGCATGCATACGTTTCATTTAGCAATGCATTTAATGCAGCACATTTACATAGAACGCTGCAAAGGGAACTGCAATGTGACTCTCCTGTGAGTGTGTGTACCTGGCTGTGCGAGTGTGTATGTGAATGTGTGTGTTTATGTGTGTGTAAATATGTGTGTGTGTGTGTGTGTGTGTGTGTGTGTGTGTGTGTTTATGTGTGTGTAAATATGTGTGTGTGTGTGTGTGTGTGTGTGTGTGTGTGTAGGGTGCAATTTGTAAAAAAAAAAAAACAGAGGGCGGGATGTTTTTTTCTCTCGTTGTTTTTTTAATCATGAAAAAACAAACAATCAACAGGCCTAATTCTTCTTTAAGTTAACGGTTTTCAAAATAATTCCGCTAATCGTACTAAGTAAACAGTTTGCTCTGATGTCAGACTCCATGTGGCCTTTTCGGCTTTTCCTGTTGGCGCCTCACATGCAGCGTTTCACGCTCACCACATCTCTGCGGACTTCTGAGCAGGGACCGGACGCTCGACTGGCCCGTTAACAGCGAAGAAGAGAAGACTGTTCAGTGTGGACACGTTCATTCTGTTGCGCTCATCAGTGAGGGTGTGATCAGGGGCGGAGGGGAAATCGGGACGATCGGTAGTTTTCCCGGTGGGCCGGCCGATGAGCCTGCGCGGTGCGGGCCGGCCCATAGAGCTTTTATCATGGCCGTGAGTCGTACGCGGCTATTGACCTGATAGATGCATTAAGAATTTTCCACAAAAATCTCCGAGATCTACACTTTAACCTTTTGGAAGTCCAACCAAAATTTATACCACTCGCTCACTGTCTATATGTCATTCATGGTTACCCTGCACACTCATCTCTCCCATGCTGATTTTTGTGTAGGCTAGCCTTAATTTTTTATCTTAATTCATTTTTGTCTTATTCAGGCGTTACAGAACTTTCATCACAAATAACAATTTAATTTGTTTGTTTGTACTTAACGTATTTTATTAAAATATTAAAATTAACGTAAGCCTAGGCTAGAATGGAGCAAAGCCTCCTGGGAATGGGGAATGTGTTTCTGGTTTATCCAATGAACTGATTGCAGGTCAAGTCTATTTACAGAAATGTAGGGGGATAAATGAGCGGCCCCTCGTCTAATGGCATGACCCTACAAACGATCAAGTTCGAGAAAAAACTACAGGAGTTTTGACAGTCGACGGAATTGCGTAGTTGCTTGCTGTTGCTTGCTGTCTGTTGGCTAGGCCTTTTTTAAATTTATACAGACATCTATTGGAGTGCTATGATACCCAGATATGTCCTTGCATGATGCTTGAAATTTCCATCCACCCACAAAGCTGTTTTTATACTGCACTGTTGCATATCTAGTTCCTTACACATTTATTGAAGGTGCCTGGTTTGTGGTTGATTGGCTTGTTGTATTGCATTAGCGCTACATATTTTGTTTGTGCTATTGATGTGTGTGAATGTTGGGGGGCTGGGTGGGGGGGCATCAGAATTTTCCCGGTGGATTTTAGTGCCCCACTCTGCCCCTGGGTGTTATTCATGGCAAATCCACGTTCGCACTCAGTGTGTACAATATATTTATGTGCATGGGGACGTTCGCGAATTCTGACACTACCGACAGTTCGGGTCAGGTGAAAGTATGTTAGTGCTAGCAGTGTAGGCTATACGTGTAAGAAAACTGAATTGATATAACAACCTGCCTGGTTTTTAACCTTTGGCGGGGTTGTCCCCCTCGAGGATGAAATTCATTCAGCAGAGGTAGGGATGTAAAAACCAGAGGAGGGGTTGATCCCCCCTCCTCCACAACCTCAAGAAATCGCACCCTGTGTGTGTGTGTGTGTGTGTTTTGGATAGAAAGAGACGTGTTTGTGTGTGTTATGATTTATGGCTTATTGGGGATGCCATTAGGACGTGAGTGAGTGTGTGTGTGTATGTGTGTATGTGTGTGTTCTCCAGATGCACACTCTAAGCTCTAGTCAGAGAGGACATACTTAGGCGGAGAAACATCTTGTGCTGTGAAAGACCCGAAGAGCAGACAGAGAACTTACACTCAGTACAGAGCAGACCGGAGGCTAACACACACACACACACACACACAGCAGAGAGCTCCCAGCGAATCCTTTGTTTAATTCAGCAGGCACACTAGTGGAAGCAAACACACTCCTGTGCTCTTGATGCAGGCTCTCTCCTTTTCTCTCCACATCCCTCTCTTTCCATCTCTCTCAGATCTGACTATCTCTCTCTTTCCATCCATCTCTCTCTATCTCTTTCTCTCTCCACATCCCTCTCTTTCCATCTCTCTCAGACTATCGTTCTCTTTCTATCTCTCTCTCTTTCTCTCTGCACATCCATATATACATATATATATATGCTCAATGTAATAATGCTGAAGAGAAATGAATAAATGAATATAGAAATAAATAATATGAATATATAATATGAACTAAAGTATAGAAATAAAGGATATATAATATGATGCTATATGTTTAGCTGCTGCTAGTGCAGGGTCTTTAACTTCTACAAGGATATATTTTAGTTTGCCTTTATTTATTTGCTCTGTTATCTCTGGGCAAATATTGCTGACTTTTGTATTAAATTCACATTTAAATGTTCAGCCTCCTTCCTTGTGTGTGTGTGTGTGTGTGTGTGTGTGTGTGTGTGTGTGTGTGTGTGTGTGTGTGTCTGTGTCTGTGTGTGTATCTACTGTACTGTGACCTCGTCTAGTCTCTCCATCCCTCCTTCCTGTTGTGTGAATCATAGCCACCAGATGCCCAAACAATCTCAGCCTGTGCTTTGCCCATGACTGTGTGTGTGTGTGTGTGTGTGTGTGTGTCTGTGTGTGTGTATGTGTGTGTGTCTGTGTGTTTGTGTGCTTTGCCCATGACTTAGAGGTAATAGTTATCAGTGAACTATACTCTGGGTATTGCCTTAGGAGTTTCCCATCGGCAGTCAAAGTTACAAAGTGCAAAGGGCGAAAGAACTATAAGTTTTGTTGGCTGACATTTTATACTGACCTCTTCACAAGAGTATTCCTCAAAGATGCATACATTAAAGTTGGATGAAATGTTAAATTATGCCTCCAGCATACATTAAAAATAAACAATATAAACATTCAATATATATGTGAATGTGCTTTAAGGAATGAAAGGACTAACAGAAAGAGAAAGAGAATTCATATATGATGTATACAGTGCACTAGTGCATATACTGTAGATCGCAAGGGGGGTAATACGCATGGAGAAATGGACAAAGGGTCAAAGTTCAGGAAAAGAAAAAAACAGCTGGAAGGAATGCACAAAGATTCTTTAGTAGCCGTCTCTTGTAGGAATGCACAAAGATTCTTTAGTAGCCGTCTCTGGAATGCACAAAGATTCTTTAGTAGCCGTCTCTGGTAGGAATGCACAAAGATTCTTTAGTAGCCGTCTCTGGAAGGAATGCACAAAGATTCTTTAGTAGCCGTCTCTGGAAGGAATGCACAAATATTCTTTAGTAGCCGTCTCTGGAATGCAGTAGCCAGAAGAAGTTGTGGGTTTGATTGTGGGGAGATGCTGCTGGGACATGGCCCTTGTAATCATTGATCTATTCACGTAAGTGGCTTTGGATAAAAGTATGAGCCAAATAACTTAAAAAAATAAATGGACAAAACAATAAGAGTCAGAAATAAACACTTAGCAACACTGTACTCGGACAGTCCGTCCACAGAGACTTAACAGAGCATATTGTTAATATTGTGATATATCAGAGCATATTGTTAATATTGTTATATATCAGAGCATATTGTTAATATTGTTATATATCAGAGCATATTGTTAAGATTCCGTATGCTCCGTTTGTTAAGGTTCAGTATGTAAACATGTTTACAATTACTGAACATCACCTTAATCATATCCAGCCCCTTAACGTAACCTTAATCATACATTGAAGCTAACAGAGTGTCAACAGATAGTTTGTTGATAATCTTGGCATCGGTAAGTAAAGTGTGACCGATATATTCAGCTGTGGAAGAATATCAAAGATCATCTTGGTGTCACTCACAGTTGTGCTGTCACTCAAGATAATCATACGCACAGGGGTGGAGTGGGATTCATATAGATGTTCCCTTACCTACTGTAGTCCATTTTATATTTTACCACCTCACCTTTACACAAACCATATACACAAGGACGCACACACACACACACACACACACAAAAACACACAGCTGTGCCGCTGGAACACCAATCTTCTCCTTCTGATGAGAAGAAATAAAACACGTGAGCTTAGAGAACAAAGAAAGAAAGAAAGAAAGGAAAGAATGAGAAGAAAGAAGGAGAAAGCAGAGAGCCCCAGTGCCCATGACTATCCCACAGTGCCCATGACTATCCCACAGTGCCCATGACTATAGTGCCCATGACTATCCCACAGTGCCCATGACTATCCCACAGTGCCCATGACTATCCCACAGTGCCCATGACTATAGTGCCCATGACTATCCCACAGTGCCCATGACTATCCCACAGTGCCCATGACTATCCCACAGTGCCCATGACTATCCCACAGTTCAGTTCAGATCAGAACCCTCTCCTCCTGCACTCCAGTGGAGGAAAAGCCCCCCCACCCCCCCCACCCCCGCTGCCCCGACTCCCTTCTGCCCCAGACCCCCCGCTGCCCCGACCCCCTACTGCCCCCGACCCATGCCCTCATCTCGACCTCTGGGTGTCCAACTCCCAGGAAAAAGGGTTCCCCTCTCCCGTGCAAGTACTCTCTGAACTACCGCTTCTGAACTACAGTCTGCATCTGTGTGAGGGTGGGGAGGAGTGACAAAGTCTAAAGTGTCATGGGAGAGGGTGTGTGTGTGTGTGTGTGTGTGTGGTGGTGGTGGTGGGGGGGTGTAGTTTCTGGCTAGTTATAGTTGGCCCAATTCTGAGCAGAAGTTCAGTTCTGCTGAGTTATACTGCATTATACTGCGTTATATTGCATATGTCTGTATGTGTGTGTGTTTGTGTGTGTGTGTGTGTGTGTCTGTGTGTGTGTGTTGGTGGAGGGCGGGGGCAGACGCCATAGAGAAAAAGAGAACTGTCATTCAAGCTCCATTGGAAAGGATACCGTGGTGTAACAATAGATACTTTTACAAACACCACCAGACCAGCAGGACGATGAGAGGGCAATAGTGTACGTACCAGCCAAAGATTAATAGAAGAGGGAGGAGAGAAGGAGGAGGGAGAGGAGGAGGAGGATAGGAAGATAGACAGGAGTAGAAGTGAGGAGCAGAGAGATATAGAGAGAGGCAGAGGGGTATGGGTGATCAAAGCTGCACACACACACACACACACTTAGGGGCCGTCTACACAAAGAGTGCTGTGAGGTGTGTTTTATCCTCCCCCCCACACACACACACAATAGTGGTCCGTGGATTACTTGTTAGTCAGGATGGTGGTCACTGGCACAGAACCAGTTGAAAACCCCTGTTCTACGTGATTCATGCAAATTAAACGTGAAGCTTCTGCACGGTCGGCGCCATCGACTGGTCTGGCATATGCACTACAGCACATTTGGCCGGTTACACCTCTGTGTACGCAAGTTTTTTCTTTACCGGTGTCGTTAAAGGTGTGAAAGCGGTAAGAGAAAATTCACCCGGCGGTTTCGTGTAGACGTACCCTTAGATGCAGCTTCCATCTCACTCTCTAGTTGATGCTTGTAGCTTCCATCTCACTCTCTAGTTGATGCTTGCAGCTTCCATCTCACTCTCTAGTTGATGCTTGCAGCTTCCAACTCTCTAGTTGATGCTTGCAGCTTCCATCTCACTCTCTAGTTGATGCTTGCAGCTTCCATCTCACTCTCTAGTTGATGCTTGCAGCTTCCATCTCACTCTCTAGTTGATGCTTGTAGCTTCCATCTCACTCTCTAGTTGATGCTTGTAGCTTCCATCTCACTCTCTAGTTGATGCTAGTTGGTGTTAGCAGCAGACATAACTTCCCATGCTCCACTCTCCACTCTTCAATTAGTCATTTTGCTCTATTACTACTTTTCTGTTTTATTTAGGTTCTCTTCTGTTACTCATCAAACTAAATTGAAGCCCCTATCCCCAGCTGCAGTTCTTGGGTTGGAATGCAGTCTCGTCTGGTATTTAAATGAACACACACACACACACACACACACATATATATATACACACACAAACACACACACACACACACACACACACACACAAACACACACACAGACACACAGACACACACATACACACACACACAGGATGGGAAAGCCTTAAAAACCTACGCTAGAGAATTCATCAAGTAAATAATGCAGCAGTCAGTGGGACAGATGCCAAAGTGTGAGAACTGGTAAGTGAATAATAAATACAGTGGCACTCGTCTACACACAGACATGTCTTGATTCTGCAGAATAGTATCACAAAAGTTTAAATACATATGGACAGATGTTTTGATTAGTGTAGCTATTGATTGAAACACAGTGGTGCTTGAACTTAAAAAAGAGAACATTTTATAAACTATTGTCTTGCTATGCAGTCACAAGACTATGGCACCAGATTTTAACCAACAGTTTGAACTATAACTTTGGTGATTGATAAGTGAATTATATGTCAGTCAGGACGACTTTGATAGTTTAGATAGTTTATTACTATTTGTATAATGTTTCATTGGGCAGTATGGCTCTGTTATGGGAGCTCCCTGCCCTTCCATGTGCAAACATGTAAAGTCTAAGGCAGAGGAAGCAGCTAGATAAACCCCCATAGGGTGCAGAACAGACCAGGCATCAGTGACAACCACGCAAAAGCAGTCAATCTTTTACATTTAGTTATCTACATTTATTTATTTAGCAGAAAGTGACTTGCCTAGATGGCCACGGTTGTGTTGCGTTACTGCATGCTGGTGGGCTTTTTTTCTGACGGTCTACGATGTGTATTATGGTGTATATATTGAAGCATAGACGTAATTTGATTGGCTGGTGCCTTGCGTGGTGTTTGGTGTCTTACAGTAAGCCCCCAACGTCGTCTTCCAGGCAGCACTGCATGGAAGGCACTAGGGTTAGGCAAGGGTTAAGGTTAGGGTTAGGTGCCTTGAAGTCGGCGGTCGCAGTGTTGCCTTGAAGTCGATGGTGGGGGCTTAAAACACCATCATGCACCTCTCGTTGCTGTCCGTTGGTGCAGCGAAAGTTGAACATTTCTCAAGTTTTTTATGGAGGCGACATGAGCAAAGCAACGCAATAGAACCACAATTCACTTGGGCAACAGTCTCAAGCACTGCATTCAATTGTGAGAAAGAGGCTTTGCAACCCCAAACTTACATTTAAGGGATGGGCGTGTCCAGAAAACTCCAGTGGTTGAAGGGTTGACAGACAACAAATAGCTCTCGAGTTTTAAGTGATAAAGGTGCAGGTTTATTTACAGTGCGCAGGTGCAATATATGAAATAACAAACAAGCAAAAATATGTCGCCTCGGTCCCTCACAGCAAGCGTCTGTGAGCATCGTTACAATTATATCACAAGAGAGCCCATCTCCTACAGCATGCTAACCTAGCTCCTACAGCATGTTAGCCTAGCTCCTACAGCACACTAGCCTAGCTCGTACAGCATGCTAGCCTAGCTCCTACAGCACACTAGCCTAGCTCCTACAGCATGCTAGCCCAGCTCCTACAGCATGGTAGCCCTGGTCCTACAGCATGCTAGCTTAGCCCCTACAGCATGCCTAGTGTGGTCATCCCTATGTTCCCGGGAACATGCTAGCCTAGCTCCTACAGCATGCTAGCCTAGATCCTTAACCACTACACCCCCAGGTTCAGGAGTAGATCCATAAGGGAATTAAATGCTTTGGG
The DNA here is from genome assembly GCF_046254945.1 of Alosa pseudoharengus. Taxonomy (NCBI): domain Eukaryota; kingdom Metazoa; phylum Chordata; class Actinopteri; order Clupeiformes; family Clupeidae; genus Alosa; species Alosa pseudoharengus. The sequence continues at coordinate 4,202,432 of NW_027468685.1, forward strand.
ACTCTTTTAATACACATACACAGGCCATGCAATGAAAAAAAAACATCTGTCAATGCTTCCTACACACACACACACACACACACAAATACACATGCACAAAGAAACGTGTCAATGCACTCACATCCTCAGGACTTTATTTTCAATTGGCAAATCTCAGTAGGTTTCCACAATGAAAATATGTCCCTGAAGCAATCTGTGGACTATCCCAATGGGAGCAACCGCACACATTATACTGTTTATTTTCTCTCCTGGTATGGGCCGCTGTTGAAAGCACTCCAGCGATCAGGCTTCCTCAAACATGCCTGACAGGCAGAAGGTGACTTATGAGAGATAGAACAGCAACAGAGAGAGAGAGAGTGACAGAGTGACAGAAGAGAGAGAGTGAGACCTTTTTTTTTGTCTGTTCTCTTATCAACAACATTATCAGACACTGATAGTAGAGATACAATTCTTCGTCTTGTGTGTGTGTGTGTGTGTGTTTTCTTTCACAGTGTGTGTGTGTGTGTGTTTTCTTTCACAGTGTGTGTGTATGTGTGTGTGTGTGTGCGTGCGTGTGTGTGTGTTTTTGTGTAAAAAACCCAAATCAATCCTCCTGTGTGGGTGTGTATTGTGTGGATGGTGTGGCTGGAGTGTGCAGCTAGGCTGTTAGACACCATTTCCCAGAGGCCCTCACTGCGTGACTTTCCTGATGTCGTCCTCCTGCTGACTCCCTTCCAACTGCTGAGCCCACCACATAAAAGCAGTCGGGGTCAGAGGGTTCTGTTTACAGTCGCTCCAGCCTTGGCCTTGACCTCCAGCAGCTATCCCGTGAGACCGCAGCCTGTCTCCGCTGTTCGGTTCCGCCGCTGATGAAAAGAGAGGCCCCGGCGAGCGTGGCGAAGCCGAGACGACTCGGAGACCTTCTCCAAAGCCCCGAGTGCTCATCAGTGCCATGAGAACGAGAACGATCCGAAAAAGAGAGAGAGAGAGAGAGAGAGAGCTTTCGAGGGGCTGCTGTGGAAGGCTACAAACAAGGTCCTAAACTGCTACCGTGTCCATGTTTGTGTTTGTGTGTTTGCGTGTGTGTGTGTGTGTGTGTGTGTGTTTGTGTGTGTTTGCATGTGTGTGTATGTGTGTGTGTGCGTGTGTGTGTGTGTGTTTGCGTGTGTGTGTGTGTGGAGCTGTGGCGTCAGCAGTGCGGACCATCACATTTCAGACGCACTGCTCTCTGGGTCTGGGGAAATGTGCAGTGATTACTCAGAGTTATTGATTTACACTGAGAGCATTCCTTTTATTAGTGTGTGTTGTTCTGTTTCTCTTATTATTATAAGAAGTTCAGTGAAGGAAGGCAAAGTCTGAGAAATTACGAGAGTGCTTCAATCAGCCTGGAGAAACGGACTTCCCTGTAGCAAAGGAGCCTGCAGTGGAGAGGGAATAAACACTAGATAGTCACATCCTGCTAAATTACTGTAATTACTGTAAAACAACACAGTTATTTAGACATATGCTAGTCTAGCTCCTACAGCACACATGCAGACATATCTAAGAAAATATTACAGCAATTGAGAGTGGTTCTTTTTTTAAATTACATTTTAGTTGCATTCCTCAGTTTTACAGTAGCTATTAAATTGGCTGCTTCATACTGCTGAGATGACCCCCTGATCTGCCATATATGCACCAGAGCTACAGTACATGTTGCATCTGTGTGTGTGTGCAGATGTATGTAGGTGTGTGTGTGTGTATGTACTGTATGTCTCTGTGTGTAGATAGATAGATAGATAGATAGATTGATAGATACTTTATTGATCCCCAGGGGAAATTCAAGGTCTCAGCAGCATACAGACAACACAAACACATTCTTTAACAGCAGAAAGAGTAATTAAAGTATATAATATTAAAACACAGCTAAGCAATAAGGACAGTAGAAGATAAAGAATATGCTAAATATACTAAAATACAAATTATACTAACTAACACTTAATCTAAATCAATTCTAAAAACAGTATCCACATAGTTGTGATTAATCAATCAGAGGCGCTTGCAATGACTGAGGCAGGGACTGAGCCTATGATTCTCTGTGCATAGTAAGGTATGGTAAGGTGCTCTGTGTGAATGAGTGTCATGGTGGTAGTGCAATGGTGATAGTGGTCATGGTGATAGTGCAAATGAGTAAGTCCAACAGTGCAACAATGCAGAAATAAAGTAAAGTAAAGTTTATATATCTATATATTTAACTATTTAAAGAAAATGTGTGGCCACAGTTCGGCTGTGGCATGGAGGGGGGGTTATGCATATGTGCTAATGTGCTAATATAGCACGCAAACAGTAAGGCATAAAGACAGTGGTAAAAGTGGCTAGTGGACAGACAGTATCCAAACATGGAGGGGGTGAAGAGGCAGACAGAAAATGCAGAGAAGTCTATCTCTCCTCTTCCCTTAAGTGAGGTATTGAACAGTTCAATGGCCCTAGAGACAAATGACTTTCTCAGTCTGTCAGTTGTGCAAGGCAGTGAGCGAAGTCTCCAGCTGATCAGGCTCTTCTGCTTAACAATAGTGCTGTGGAGTGGGTGACACTCATTGTCCAAGATGTTGATCAGTTTGTTCAGGGTCCTTTTGTCAGATAGTGAAGTGATGCACTCCAGTTCAGCTCCCACTACAGAGCCAGCTTTCCTTACCAGCCTGTCAATTCGCCCCACATCCTTCTTCCTTGTGCTTCCTCCCCAACATACTACTGCATAGAATAGGACGCTGGTAACAACAGACTGGTAGAACATCCTGAGGAGCTTACTGCACACATTGAAGGACCGCAGCCTCCTCAGGAAGTACAGCCTGCTCTGCCCTTTCTTGTAGAGTGCATCAGTGTTGGCTGACCAGTCCAGTTTATTGTCCAGGTGGAGACCCAGATACTTGTAGGGGCTAACCACCTCCACATTGACCCCATCAATGTGGACTGGTAGCAGAGTGGGCTTAGACCTGCGGAAATCCACCACCATCTCCTTGGTCTTTGAAGTGTTAAGTTGAAGATGATTGAGTTTCCACCATTGCACAAAGTCCTCCACCAGGCGCCTGTACTCCTCCTCCTGCCCGTTCCTGATACACCCCACAATTGCAGTATCATCAGAAAACTTCTGCATGTGGCATGACTCGGTGTTGTAGCAGAAGTCAGATGTGTACAGGGTGAACAGGACTGGAGAGAGCACAGTTCCCTGTGGCGCTCCGGTGCTGCAGATCACAGTGTCAGAGAGACAGTTCTTCAGTCTGACGAACTGTGGTCGCTCGGTCAGGTAATCTGTAATCCAGGTTACCAGGTGAGCGTCCACACCCATCTGCAAGAGCTTGTCTCCCAATCTGAGGGGCTGGATTGTGTTAAAGGCACTTGAGAAATCAAAGAACATGATTCTCACAGCACTTTTCCCCTTGTCTAGGTGGGAATGTGTCCTGTGTAGAAGATAAGTGATGGCATCGTCAACGCCCACTTTCTCCTGGTATGCAAACTGTAACGGGTCTAGTGCATGGCGTACCTGGGGTCTGAGCATACCTAAGACCAATCGCTCCATTGTCTTCATCACATGTGATGTAAGAGCGACAGGTCTGTAGTCATTAAGCTCACTAGGGTGTGGCTTCTTAGGGACAGGGGTAAGACATGATGTCTTCCACAGTGTTGGGTAAGACATGATGTCTTCCACAGTGTTGGAACTTGTCCAAGGCGTAGGCTCAAATTGAAGATGTGCTTCAGTGGCTCCCCCAGTTCAGCAGCACAGGCCTTGAGTAGCCTTGGACACAGTCTGTCAGGCCCCGCTGCTTTATTGCTGCGCAATCTCTTTAGTTGGACTGTCTCTTGATCTGTTGTAATGGTGAGGGGTGTAAGGGGAGGGGAGGGGGAGGGGTGCATCTGGGATCTGAGTGTCTGATGGCTGTTGACTGAGGTCGTTGTCACCTCATTGTTCGTGATCGCCATGTGGGGGAGGGGTGCAAAATCCAGTGATGGTGGGGGTTTGGGGGTGGGGGATGGTGGACAGACCACCTCCACAGAGCTGCTGTTCTTCTTCAGGCCAGTGATAACCTTCATGCAGTCCCATGTCTTCTTCAAGTTGTTTTCCTGCAGCTTCTGTTCCACCTTCTTTCTGTAATCCTCCTTAGCTTCCTTCAGCTTGAATTTAAGTTCCCCTTGCACGTGCCTCAGCTCTGCCATGTCCCCCTCTCTGAACGCCATCTTTTTCCTGTTAAGAAGGGTCTTGACATTGCTGGTTATCCAAGGCTTGTTGTTGGGAAAGCTCCAACAAATCTATCTATCTATCTGGCAGCCGTGGCCTACTGGTTAGCACTCTGGACTTGTAACCGAAGGGTTGCCGGTTCGAGCCCCGACCAGTAGGCACGGCTGAAGTGCCCTTGAGCAAGGCACCTGACCCCTCACTGCTCCCCGAGCGCCGCTGTTGTTGCAGGCAGCTCACTGCGCCGGGATTAGTGTGTGCTTCAGTTCACTGTGTGCTGTGTGTGTTTCACCAATACACAGATTGGAATAAATGCAGAGACCAAATTTCCCTCACGGGATCAAAAGAGTATCTATACTTATCTAAATATCTATCCCTCTGTCTGTCTGTCTGCCTGCCTGTCTGTCTGTCTGTCTATCTACAGTTCTGTGCTATGGCTGATTGTACTGCTCAGCTGGGAGTCATTTGCAGTGCTGTTGTCCTACTATAAACAAACCTGCTGATGAAACTAGTTTTATTTTAAAAGACTGCTCAGTGTGTGATCATTATGTGTGTGTGCGTGTGTTTGTGGTTGTTTGTGTGTGTGTGAGTGTGTGTGTCTGTGTGTTTACTGTATGTGTGCGTCTGTGTGTGTGTGTGTGTGTGTGTATGTGTGTGTGTGTGTGTGTGTGTGTGTGTGTGTGTGTGTGTGTGTGTGTGCGCTTTTGTGAACTTGTGACACCTTTTAGCACCTCTGAAAAGGCTGAGCTCCCGCTGTGAATGTGTGTGCTGTGCTCTTCTGATTCTCCCCTACCGTGTATGTGTGTGTGTGTGTGTGTAGGTGTAGGTGTGTGTGTGTGTCTGTGTGTGTGTGTGTGTGCATGTGTGTGTGTTTGCACCTCGTTCTCGGTGACCTCCTGCAGTGAGAGCTTTATTCTCCTGTGGTGGCAGGCTTCACACCTGCAGTAGGTCCCACCAAAGCCGCATGACTGGACATAACCAGGGTGTCTGTGTACCATAATGATGTATGTTAACTGACTGTTTTTATATACATATTCATATCATAGCACACACACACACACACACACATATACATATATGCTTCTATGTGTTTGTGTGTGCGTGTGTGTGTGTGTGCGTGTGTGTATATCTGTGTGTGTGTGTGTGTAGACCCATCCCAGACTCCTCCACTCTTAGCAGGCCTGGGCGTATGTGTGTGTGTGTGTGTGTGTGTGTGTGTGTGTGTGTGTGTGTCTTGCAGACTTAATCTGCTCATAATGACAGCACTATCGTCTCCAAACACAGACCCACCTGAGGGGCAGTGGTGTTTAACGAGTAGCGCTTACGAGAGTCACTGTCAATTAACCCCCACGGGTCACGCATGGAAGATGACAGGAGGTGTTTCTCTCTCTCTACACACACACACACACACACACACACACACACACACATAATTAACCCCCATGGGAGACGCATGGGAAATGACAGGAGGTGTCACATTCAGGTGGACACCAGCTGAGATGAGAGCAGAGCCTAAAAAAGATTCACTAATTCACACCCTCACCTCATTCCTTACACACACACAGACACACACACCCTAAACTCACTCCTCACACAAACACACACACATACACCTTCACCTCACTCTCACAAATACACACACCACACACTCACCTCATTCCTTACACACACACACCCTCACACCCTAAACTCACTCCACATACACATACACACACTCACCTCACACACACACGTGCACACACACACACACACTCACCTCACTCCTCATTCACACACACACCCTCACTCGTTCTAAAGAGAACAGATGCAGGAAGGTAGTCTCCCACTCATAATATCTTCGAGGGCAGTGGTTCTTATGTTTTATTTATGTTATTTTCGATAGTTTTTGTGTTATTCTTAGTCCTTTTTTTCCGATCACAAGTCGGCTGATACCGTAACGCATCAAGTTAACATTATTCCATTGGGCTGAAGAGCTTGTCATAACTAGCTTACCTTGGGCCTCTGAAATCCTTCATCCATCCGTGAACAACGCTGCACTTCCGATGTCAGGTCAGAAAGATTGCTCAGGGCAGTGGGCCTACTCTGCGAGAGATCTGCCGCTGCCACAACCACCAAACTGCGGCTGACCTGTGAGCTGCCATGCTAACGTTAGTATTTAATGTTTGGTGCCTGGAGTTTGGATTGAGTAAGGAACTCTGATAACAACGTCACAAACTATGAAACAACAAACTGTCACTGTCAAAACCACCGATCTGCTGATCAGCAAAATCACCCGTCATGACTTCAGACTGTTCTGTGCTTCCAGTGCTCTCCAGACTGCCAGTAAATCCTCCGGGTTGGTCAGTTATCAAGACACAGCTGTCATCATTGCCTTTGGACATGTTTCAGCCGGTTAGATGCAACCAATTGGACTATTAATATGAAATTTTCTTTTTAAATGTATTTTCTTTTTTACTTTTTATTATTTGTTAATTTGTTTGTTGTCTGTCTTGTATGTCTTGGTGTGACGGGTATGTCTTGGTGGCGACTACGTTGCTCTGTCCGGCATCTTTTGTCTTGTGTGTAAAGCGCTTTGGGTTGCACTCTATGCATAATAATATATAAATAAAAGTGACTTGACTTGACTGTAATACTTTCCTCATAATAAATGCAGGTTCTCTCATCTAACCATGCTCATTCTGTTCCAGAGAAAACAGAACCTGGTTCTTTCACTCTCTCTCATTCTGCTCCAGAGAAAATAGAACCTGGTTATTTCACTCTCTCTCTCATTCTTCTCCAGAGAAAACAGAACCTGGTTCTTTCACTCTCTCTCATTCTGCTCCAGAGAAAACAGAACCTGGGGCCTCATTTATAAAGCGTTCTTACGCACAGATTTGATCTTAGACCGTGCGTACGCTCAAATCCATGCCAACGCTCAGATTTATAAAAACCGTCTTTGACGTGGAAAAGTGCTTATCTCCACGTCAGGTTCAAACCATTTCCTTGTGGTAATGCCGGGGTACTGCAAGTAATCTGAGGTCCAAGTGCGATGCATTTTCAAAATTCCAAGACCAACGATCTCATGTCTTTCTTTGCCATATGCATGATCAATATCAGAAGATTTTTAAAGACGTTTTTGGACGCAGCTTAATGTTTCATGGTTTGGCATAAAACTGCTAATACTATAGCCCACTTAAGAAAGTGAAAAGACGTATACTTATTTCACAATATCTAAAAAAAAAACACCAAGACCTACGATAGAATAGCCTAATTGAAACATTCTTACAGGTGATCTACTATATTTAGTGTTCTCACCAATCTAATATTGACCATCAAATGTCCAATTACCCTCGTTTAGGAGAGGAAGGCATTCAAAAAGGCATTCGAACAGTTTGATAATGTTGGAGGTTATTGTGCAGTATTGGGAATATAGGATAGTATTTTTGATCATACAGTTTTGAATGTTAAAAGTGAATAAACGTTTTTGAGAGGTGGATAAACTCTAATAAGAGGTGGGTAGGCCTAAACTCTATTTCTGAAATTTCAGAGGTGGATAAACTGCGTTTACTCGCGTTTAGCCTCCACTACATCCTAATTTGCGCTCATAGGCCTATTCCCAGCTTCGTAACAGAAAGGTAATATTTGACTGTAAGCTATACAATGTAGGCTATAGATATTTTATATCATATATAGCCTACACAACCAAGGGACGGAAGTTATCCTCTGAAAGCAGGGCATCTTCATATTTAGTGTTGCGTAAAGAGGTGCAGAGCGCGCTTTTTTTGACTGGCAGTGCCCAAGATCAGATGACAATACGTGAGTTGAATAATGTAGGATGAAATATAAAGGTAAGCCTAAAGCAAACAATAAAGGACAATGTTTAAGCCATTGGACATTATTGAAAGAAAACGATAGCAAAGATATGCAGAATGAATGAAAAATGACCGGCAGACTAGGCTACTTTTTCAGCAAAAACATAGCCTACCCTAAAAGAAACGTTAAGCCTACATGACATATCACGCTTATAATTTAGTCCTCTGTTTTGTAGGCTAAATCAGCATATTACCCTGGGTCATACTGGAAACGTACAGTAGCCTACTGTACCATAACGTACAGGATTATATAGGCCTAGAGGTCTTTCCTTCATAAGCTAGGCCTACCCATTTTTTTTCTACAAAGTAGGCCTAGCTTACTTACAAACATACGAAATGTTGATTATTCACATTACTGCAAGCAAAAGGAATGAAAACGAACAGAGGACAATGGACATGGATGCATACGATCTCTTTCCAGAAAGCTTTGCTGGAAAAAACATAATTAGGTAAGCTATTCGAACTGACGCATATAGGCTAGTTAACATCAGATGGCATAGGCTAGGCCTATACAATGTTTTCAATATATAATTTTACATAAGCTACAGCTTTTAGGCCATTGATTTCATTAAAACATATGCTAATGATATTGATGAGGGGGTGTTTACAAGGCGGAGACGTAAAACCATCCGGCTGCGCACAAGTTGACGTTCATTTGTGATTTATAATGGGCACATCTGGAAGGGTGGCGTACGCACGTTTTTTTGTGCGTACGTTCGTTTTCTCTGAATCACACGTACGATCATTTCAGAAATGATCTAAGATCAGATGAAGGATGGTTTCTACGCAACCCTTTCATAAATGAGGCCCCTGGTTCTTTCACTCTCTCTCATTCTGCTCCAGAGAAAACAGAACCGGGTTCTCTGACTCTTCCAGAGTGTCTCATTCTCTTCCAGAAAGACTGATTACTCCCGAAGAGTGGAGGAGTAATCAGGACCATGTTATTAGGACACAGAGTGGGTTGAAAACAACTCCTGATTGGGTGAAGTCAGTAAATTAAAGGAAGGGAAGAATGAAGGAGTAATTTCCCCTTAGGTAAATAAAACAGGTTGTCATGGGGATGGAGGAATGAATAGTGGTAGTCATGGCAATGAGGGAATACACATGGGAGTTGTGGACAGGAAAGAATCCACAATGATCAATCAGATCCCAACTGATTGCAAGGGCTCTTATCTGGACCAGGTGTGTGTGTGAGAGTGTGTGTGTACATATGTCTATATATATCCATATGTTTGTGTGTGTGTGTGTGTGTGTGTGTACATATGTGTATGTATGTCCATATGTTTGTGTGTGTGTGTGTGTGTGCGTGTGTGTATGTTTGAGGAAATAAGAAAAAATAGTGTTATTAGAGAACAGGGGGCTCTTTAAAGAGAATCAAGAGCAGAAGTAAAAGGAAAGACTCAGAGACGCTTTACTGTCATACAGTAGGGTGCACTCTCCTCTCCTCTCATCTCCTCTCCTCTCCACTCTCATCACTCTCCTCTCCTCTCTCCTCTCCTCTCCTCTCCTCTCCTCTTCTCTCCTCTCCTCTCATCTCCTCTCCTCTCCTCTCCTCTCCTTTCCTTTCCTCTCATCTCCTCTCCTCTCCTCTCCTTTCCTCTCTTGTCCTCTCCTCTCTCACTTTCTCTATC
>NW_027468685.1:4224602-4234602 GCF_046254945.1 Alosa pseudoharengus
TACCGCAGAGCAGTACAAAATATGACCGCCGCCCAGTCCAGCACATTTTTTCCACAAAAATAAATCACGCTGAAAGGCCTATATGATTCTAACTGTCTCACTAAATTGCATTATCCACACTCAATTCTCACTGATATCTGCTAGACAACAAGTACCAAAACATGATTAGTTCGTAGATTTCACATGTAAAATTCATTTTATACAACCCCACCTCCATCTTGCCTGTTCATAATTCTGAGAAATTTTTGAATTGTGTGCATGTGTGCATGTACATGTTTATGTTATGTGTGTGTGTGTGTGTGTGTGTGTGTGTGTGTGTGTGTGTGTGTGTGTGTGTGTGTGTGTGCGTGCGTGCTTGTGTGTGTACCTGCGTATGTGCCTGTGCATGCAAGCGTACATATGTCTACTGTGTGAGTATGTGTCATACGTATGATTACTGTGAATGTATGTGTGTGTGTGTGTATCTGTTTGTGCACATGTGTGTACATGAAATGAGTTAACATGACCCCTGGAGGCAAACATACGGAAAAAAATGGTCATCCTAGTCCCTACAGTTCTCAAGATATTCACAGAGAACTGTGTCTGCCCTACCCTCCTTTCGGGGGGTCCAGTCCAGCGGGGGGGGCTACAGATCAAAACGAAAAATGACGGTTCCATGCTATCCATGTGGGGTTACATGCCCACCAAGTTTTGTCTTTCAGTGTTCCGGGAATCCTTGTTGGTGTACGTCACTAAATGTACAAATACATTATTTTATTGTAAGGCCCCCCATGAACGAAAGTACACAAAACTTGGCATGCATACGGAGGGTGTCATAATGATCCTACACTTTTAATTTCGTGCAGTTTTGACCTTGTCAGCCAGAGATATTGTGATGAAAACACCTAATTTTTTGCTTTTTAATTTTTAACTAGGTGGCGCTATACATGAAATAAGTGGTAATGGGATGGGTTGACATGCCCCCTTAAGACCAACATACATAAAAAAGGTGGACCTCCTAGGCCCTACGGTTCTCGAGATATTCACAGAAAACTGTCTCCGGCCACCTACAGGCCAGTTGGTGTATAGTAACATAAATTAATTTATTGTGTGGCCCCCCATGAACGGAATTCCACGAAACTTGGCGTGCATACAGAGGGTGTCATAATGATCCTACACTTCCAATTTCGTGCAGTTTTGACTATGTTAGGTCACAAATACCTGCGATTACAACACCTCATTTTTACTTTTTTGTGTTTAACTAGGTGGCGCTATACATGAAATGAGTGGTTATGGAATGGGTTGACATGGCCCCTTGAGATCAACATACAAAAAAAAAATGGTCCTCCTAAACCCTACGGTTCTCGAGATATTCACAGAAAACTGTGTCTGCCCTACCCTCCTTTCGGGGGGTCCAGTCCAGCGGGGGGGCTACAGATCAAAACGAAAAACGATGGTTCCATGCTATCCATGTGGGGTTACATGCCCACCAAGTTTCGTGTACCCCGGTCTTTCAGTGTCCCGGGAATCATTGACGGAAATTTGGGCATGCGAAAAAAATGGCGGTCATAATAATATCACATGAGGTCTGGAGGCAGAGTTAAGGACATGGCAGTTGCTAGCCATGTTGCTGAAATGAATTGCTAGCCATGTTGCTGAAATGAAACGCTATCCATGGTTGCTGAAATGAAATGCTAGCCATGTTGCTGAAATGAAATGCTATCCATGTTGCTGAAATGAAATGCTATCCATGTTGCTGAAATTAAACGCTATCCATGGTGCTGCTGAAATGTATCTCAGTCTTTCCTGTTAACTCTGATACACTTATACGATCTTATTCCATTTGAAGTTGAAGAAAGCAGAACAGAGTCGGTGGTTAGACCCAGGATGATAGCACAGCCAATGTGTTAAATGTACAATGCTGCAGAAAGTATCTCCGGTTCAAACTCTACGCCTAGCCTCTATAGCCCAGGGCTGGCCAACCAGTTATGAAAATGCCTCCTCCCCTCTCCTCTGTCTCCTCACACACACACACACACACACACAGACACACACACACACACACATAAACAGCTTTCCAAATTATGTATTTCTCTCCTTTTGTTTCTAAGCCTCCAAATTAATCAAAACCAGAAACATCAAACAGCCTTCAGCCTTTTCAATTCCATATTTTATGCATTTTTTTTTAATTAAACGCCTCAAATCAATTAATCTATAAACCTCATACAAACAGCGCTACTCTGTGTCAAGGACACATTTATTCATATTTCCCTGTATTTGCCTGTTATGAGTTATGACGGGGGCTCACTAAACAAAGCAATGAGCGAGTACAATTATTCAAAAGCCACTTTAAAGATCACTGAAAAGCATGATATGTAGCTAGCAAAGCTGGGTTTTGATAAATCACTCAGGTGCTTTTGTCGTGGACATAGTTTCACAATGGCAGGAAATTGTGCACCGATTGCTTTTCCATTCAAAGGGAAATGTGAGATACGAAGGTATTACAATAGAGAAGAGAGGCATGAATACATTACTGAAGTGTTGGAGTGGAGGGCAATAAAGTGAATTTGTGTGGGGGTGTTTGTAACATCATGTGAGTCATATTATTTTTGAAATTATACGATTAGGCTGTTCTAGCCTTTGTTCGACAGGACAGCTAAATCAGACTCAGGAAATGGGGGTGAGTGAGGTCAGATGTGGGTTTGGGTTGGTTGGCAATGAACCAAGACAACACTACACTACACTATGGCCCAGACATCACTAGTCAAGTCAAGTCAAGTCACATTTATTTATTTAGCACACTTAAACGCAATGTAATTGACCCAAGGTGCTCACAGTAATAAAATAAATACACTAACAAACACTACACTACACTATGGCCCAGACAACACTACACTACACTACACTACACTACACTACACTACACTACACTACACTATGGCCCAGACAACACTACACTACACTACACTACACTACACTACACTACACTACACTACACTACACTACACTATGGCCCAGACAACACTACACTACACTACACTACACTACACTACACTATGGCCCAGACAACACTACACTACACTACACTACACTACACTACACTACACTACACTACACTACACTACACTATGGCCCAGACAACACTACACTACACTACACTACACTACACTACACTATGGCCCAGACAACACTACACTACACTACACTACACTACACTACACTACACTACACTACACTACACTATGGCCCAGACAACACTACACTACACTACACTACACTACACTACACTACACTACACTATGTCCCAGACAACACTACACTTCACTACACTACACTACACTACACTACACTACACTACACTACACTACACTATGGCCCAGACAACACTACACTACACTACACTACACAACACTACACTACACTACACTACACTACACTACACTACACTACACTATGGCCCAGACAACACTACACTACACTACACTATGGCCCAGACAACACTACACTACACTACACTATGGCCCAGACAACACTACACTACACTACACTACACTACACTACACTACACTATGGCCCAGACAACACTACACTACACTACACTACACTACACTACACTATGGCCCAGACAACACTACACTACACTACACTACACTACACTATGGCCCAGACAACACTACACTACACTATGGCCCAGACAACACTACACTACACTACACTATGGCCCAGACAACACTACACTACACAACACTACACTATGGCCCAGACAACACTACACTACACTACACTATGGCCCAGACAACACTACACTACACTATGGCCCAGACAACACTACACTACACTACACTACACTACACTACACTATGGCCCAGACAACACCACACTACACTATGGCCCAGACAACACTACACTACACTACACTACACTACACTACACTACACTACACTACACTACACTACACTATGGCCCAGACAACACTACACTACACTACACTACACTACACTACACTATGGCCCAGACAACACTACACTATGGCCCAGACAACACTACACTACACTATGGCCCAGACAACACTACACTACACAACACTACACTATGGCCCAGACAACACTACACTACACTACACTATGGCCCAGACAACACTACACTACACAACACTACACTATGGCCCAGACAACACTACACTACACTATGGCCCAGACAACACTACACTACACTACACTACACTACACTATGGCCCAGACAACACTACACTACACTATGGCCCAGACAACACTACACTACACTACACTACACTATGGCCCAGACAACACTACACTACACTACACTATGGCCCAGACAACACTACACTACACTACACTATGGCCCAGACAACACTACACTACACTACACTACACTATGGCCCAGACAACACTACACTACACTATGGCCCAGACAACACTACACTACACTATACTACACTACACTACACTACACTATGGCCCAGACAACACTACACTACACTATGGCCCAGACAACACTACACTACACTATACTACACTACACTACACTACACTATGGCCCAGACAACACTACACTACACTATGGCCCAGACAACACTACACTACACTATGGCCCAGACAACACTACACTACACTATGGCAGAAGAAAACCACTGTGTGCATATGTGTGTCTGTGTGTGTGTAAATTGTGTGTGTGTGTGAGAGAGAGAAAGAGAGAGTGTCTACAGTATGTGTGTATGTATGTGTCAAGAGCTTTAACTATGCCTGAGGTAGTAATTAACTTTTACAAATACGCAAGCGATAAGGGTGACTTAAAGAGAACAGTCAGATGTACACACCAACAAGGAGAAAAACACTCTAATTCCCATTCTTCATGCAAGAGAGAAAGAGAGAAAGAGAGAGGGAGAGAGAGAGACAGAGAGAGAGAAAGAGAGAGGGAGAGAGAGAGACAGAGAGAGAGCGAGAGAGAGTCAGGACAGTCAGGACAAATCAAGCGTCCACCCACTCACCCAGGATGTCCCCCCCGCTCTGATAACAAACACACCAGACTTCTGTCAAAGACACGATCATTAACTCACAAAAAACATGCTCCATCAGAAAGTGTGTTTTTAAAAGAGAGAAAAAAGATACGCACCATTCAGATCATATCCTTCTCTCTGGAACAACACCATTCAGATCATATCCTTCTCTCTGGAACAACACCATTCAGATCATATCCTTCTCTCTGGAACAACAACACCATGCAGATCATATCCTTCTCTCTGGAACAACACCATGCAGATCATATCCTTTTCTCTGGAACAACAACACCATTCAGATCATATCCTTCTCTCTGGAACAACAACACCATTCAGATCATATCCTTCTCTCTGGAACAACAACACCATTCAGATCATATCCTTCTCTCTGGAACAACAACACCATTCAGATCATATCCTTCTCTCTGGAACAACAACACCATGCAGATCATATCCTTCTCTCTGGAACAACACCACCATGCACATGCAGATCATATCCTTCTCTCTGGAACAACAACACCATTAAGATCATATCCTTCTCTCTGGAACAACACCACCATGCAGATCATAACCTTCTCTCTGGAACAACACCATGCAGATCATATCCTTCTCTCTGGAACAACACCATTTCAGAACAGCTGATAGGAGCGGGCACTCTGTGATGACTGGACTTCTGACATGTGAGAGAGTACG
Organism: Alosa pseudoharengus; assembly: GCF_046254945.1. Classification (NCBI taxonomy): domain Eukaryota; kingdom Metazoa; phylum Chordata; class Actinopteri; order Clupeiformes; family Clupeidae; genus Alosa; species Alosa pseudoharengus. The sequence continues at coordinate 4,230,292 of NW_027468685.1, forward strand.
ACACACACATTTTCAGTGATAGAAATTTCTGCTGGCTCTGCCGATGCTTCAAACCACATTCTGTGAAACACATCTCAAAAATTCATGATCGCTCCACAAACATAACAAAACAACTGTCCTGTTTCAAGAGATGATCCTCAAAATAAAATAACAACGGTCCATTAAAAAAAAAAAAAAAATGGCAACAGACTAGAATAACAACTGTCTTTTTTTCCAGAAATGATCCTGAAAATAGAATAACAGCTGTTCTGTTTCCAGAAAGTACATGGTAACCCCACAGCTAGTGTAAACATCCAGAAAGCAAAAGCCATCCAGTCCGGTGATGTCATAGCGTTTCATACTTATTTGCACAGTCAATGCATAGCTCAGTTTAAGGTGTTGGGCAATTGAAAGGTTGCTGGTTTGAATGCCATCTGGCCACTTTCATGTGCACTTGGACAGGGCACAATAACCTCAGTCCAGCCAAGTGTAAATGGTGACCAGCTCCGACTGGGAGGTAACTGGTAATGGACTGATGTCCCATCCAGGGGAAGGCTACGCTTCTCATCTGGTTGGCCCCACAGAAATAGAAATGCTTTCATATCACTGGTGTCACGTTCCTCCTTTATAAGGTGATCTAAGGAGCCGTCACGTCACAGTCATGTGCTTCAGCTGAGTTGTTATCACGTTAAGGCCATCTGGAGCCAGATTCATTTCATTCCTCCACAGCACTAATGGCTGATTGGGTGCTCTCGTTTCTAGTGGGTTCTTATCGCATTCTGTTGTGTTTTTAAGAAACAGATCAAAGGGTTTTATTTCGCTTTTAAAGAAAAAGTGTTTTCCTGGAACCAAAAATTCTCAACAAAAAAAATCTGTAGCATTTCATCTGATAATCTTATCTTCCACATGTAGATTATCGTAGTCTTATCTCAACGGCATTATCTGAGCTCTGATGATTATCCAGGCTTTGAAACAATACGACTCAAATAAAACAAACGTCTGATAAAAAACATGATCATTCTCACCATAATAATAATATTTCTGTGCTCAATGTGCTCATAATCCCGACACAAAAGCCCATGTAAGTGGAATGTTATGCTCTAACAAGGCGCAGGCTGCAGGCTTTTTTGTTTTTCCCGTATGGACAGTTTATTCCATAGTCAGAACAAAGTGAAGAGACGGGTTAATGACAGGTCATCTAGAGGTCAGTGTGGTGTGTTGAGAGGACATTACTCTTTTATTGTATGTGGGAAATTGCATTTACAGAGGCTTGCCCAACTTTGAGTGTCATTTCTATTGTGTGTGTGTGTGTGTGTGTGTGTGTGCGTGAGTGTGTGTGTATGTGTGTGTGTGTGTGTGTGTGTTTGTATGTATGTGTGTGTGTGTGTGTGTGTGTGTGTTTGTGTGTGTGTGTGTGTGTGTGATTGTGCATCTGTGTGCATGTGTGTGTGTGAATGCTTTTAGCCTGGAAAAGTAATTCACACTTCATCTGTGTGCATCAGGGCCTTGACAGTGAATCTTTGATAAAACTCCAGCAATGTGTGTGTGTGTGTGTGTGTGTGTGTGTGTGTTGAGGTCAGACTGTTTGTACTTGACTCCTGTCTGGGTGTCAGCTCCAACTGATGGTGTTTTTCATTTAACAGCCATTAGTGCCGCTGACAGATGGACTGAGGAAGGTTGTGCTGCTGAGGGAGACATGTGTGTGTGTTGTGTTGTGTTGCGTTGCGTTGCATTGCGTGGTGTGGTATTGTGTTGTGTTCTTCAGTTGTGTTGTGTTGTGTTGTGTTGTGTTGTGTGGTGTTGTGTGGTGTGGTGTGGTGTTGTGTTCTTCAGTTATGTTGCGTTGCGTTGCGTTGCGTTGTGTGGTGTGGTGTGGTGTGGTGTGGTGTTGTGTTGTGTTCTTCAGTTGTGTTGTGTTGTGTTGTGTTGTGTTGTGTTGTGTTGCGTTGTGTTGCGTTGCGTTGTGTGGTGTGGTGCATAGTGTTGTGTTCTTCAGTTGTGTTGCGTTGCGTTGTGTGGTGTGGTGTGTTGTGTTCTTCAGTTGTGTTGTGTAGTGCTGTGTTGTGTTGTGTTGTGTTGTGTTGTGTTGCGTTGCGTTGTGTGGTGTGGTGCATAGTGTTGTGTTCTTCAGTTGCGTTGCGTTGCGTTGCGTTGCGTTGCGTTGCGTTGCGTAGTGTGGTGTTGTGTTCTTCAGTTATGTTGTGTTGCGTTGTGCTGTGTTGTGTTGTGTTGCGTTGTGTTGTGTTGTGTTCTTCAGTTATGCTGTGTTGTGTTGTGATGTGTTGTGTTGTGTTTTGTTGTGTTGTTGTGTTGTTGTGTTCTTCAGTTGTGTTGTGTTGTGTTGTGTTGTGTTGTGTTGTGTAGTGTTCTTCAGTTGTGTTGTATTGTGTTGTGTTCTTCAGTTGTGTTGTGTTGTGTTGTATTGTGTTGTGTTGTGTTGTGTTGTGTTGTGTTGTGTTGTGTTGTGTTGTGTTCTTCAGTTGTGTTGTGTTGTGTTGTGTTGTGTTGTGTTGTATTGTGTTGTGTTGTATTGTGTTGTGTTGTGTTGTGTTGTGTTGTGTTGTGTTGTGTTGTATTGTGTTGTGTTGTGCTGTGTTGTGTTGTGTTCTTCAGTTGTGTTGTGTTGTGTTGCGTTGTGTTGTTATTATTATTATTATTATTATTATTAAGTGATACTTAGCAATTCTTGGAATGTTGTATTTGCTTAAAATCTGACAATTAAGGCCTTATTGTAAAGATCATTTGTGGTTTTAATTGTTGATTGGTTGGCTTGAGACCAGGTAGTTAAACCATAATAGTAGTAGCCCAACTGGTTATGCTGGACAGAACCAAAGTCCAAGTTATGTAACTGCACACTGTTTCTAAAGCTACCAGTTTAATGGTGTTACACAACGTTTTGACCATTCAGGTCTTCTTCAGGTGTCACCTGACGAAGACCTGAGTGGTCGAAACGTTGTGTATCAGCCACCATTAAACTGGGAGCTTTAAAGACAGTGTGCGGATATCTTTTCTTTTGTTTTACTCAGTATCTCTAGCACCTGTAGAATCAGTATAGTATAGTTATGTAACTGCACAGCATTTGCCAAACCCATTGCTCTTCATCTGTGTGATTCAGAAGGCTTTGTTATCTTTTGTGGTGCTTGAGACGTCATACCTCCATCAGTGCTCGTATGGTGCTGCAGAGCAACAGTGATGATGGTGAATATTTCACACAGGTGAACCCATAAAGGCTCAGTGCCATCTGCTCAATGGGTTGCACTTGCAGGGAAATGAATAAGGAAACAGCATAGTTCAGTGTGATGTGTGTGTTTGCCTGGATAGCAGTCAATAAAAAGGACCTTGTTGTTTATCAATCTATTTATTGTCACACAGTTGCACTCAGAACTATCTGTCAGGCACGTAAAGGGGCAGCCGTGGGGCCCTGAGGCCCCCTGTAATGGTTTCAAATATCTACCTGTGAAACCAGGCACAACATGTCATCAAAGAAAGATTTACAGCCTATTTTCCTCTCTCTCTCTCCCTGCCCCCTTCTCTCTTTCCCTCTTTTTCTGTGTGTGTGTGTGTGTGTGTGGGTGTGGGTGTGTGTGTATGTGTGTGTGTGTGTGTGTGTGGATGTGTGTGTGTGTGTGTGTGTGTGTGGATGTGTGTGTGTGTGTGTGTGTGTGTGTGTGTCTGTGTTTATTCACTTGTTGTGGTAATAGCATTTTAGTGTGAAATACTTTTCCAGGCTAAAAGCATTCGCACACACACACACACCATGGTGTCCTGCTTGTGAAAGTTAAAGTCATTGTAAACAACAGTTCCAAATTTAGACCACTACAATTTTGATGGAGGTGCTGTTGTTGTTCTTCCCCCTCTGCATTCGTCCTTAGCTAGAACACCAAGGTTGACTGTCATCAACTCCTTCCCATAACAAACAAGTGTCCAATACTGCCATCAGAGCCTGCACACCACCACATGCAAATTCACCGTGCTGTGTAGTATGGAGCATATGGGACACATATGGCATAGGTATGAGGCAATTATAGGGTAGATATTGTGTAGATATGGGACAATTATGGGTTAGATATGGTGTAGATATGAGGCAATTATAGGGTAGATATGGTGTAGATATGAGGCAATTATGGGTTAGATATGGTGTAGATTTGAGGCAATTATGGGTTAGATATGGGGCATTTATGGGTTAGATATTGGGTAGATATGAGGCAATTATAGGGTAGATATGGTGTAGATATGGGGCAATTATGGGCTAGATATAGGGTAGATATTGGGCATTTATGGTGTAGATATGGGGTAGATATGGGGCAGATATGGGATAGATTTGGGCCACTC
>NW_027468685.1:4254602-4259602 GCF_046254945.1 Alosa pseudoharengus
TGGTAAGAACATAATGGACTGAGGAGTCTTGCCTGTTACCTGAGTTGGGTTAGTTTGTCTAATGGTAAGAACATAATGGACTGAGGAGTGTGCCTGGCCTGTTACCTGAGTTGGGTTAGTTTGTCTAATGGTAAGAACATAATGGACTGAGGAGTCTTGCCTGTTACTTGAGTTGGGTTAGTTTGTCTAATGGTAAGAACATAATGGACTGAGGAGTCTTGCCTGTTACCTGAGTTGGGTTAGTTTGTCTAATGGTAAGAACATAATGGACTGAGGAGTCTTGCCTGTTACCTGAGTTGGGTTAGTTTGTCTAATGGTAAGAACATAATGGACTGAGGAGTGTGCCTTGCCTGTTACCTGAGTTGGGTTAGTTTGTCTAATGGTAAGAACATAATGGACTGAGGAGTGGGCCTTGCCTGTTACCTGAGTTGGGTTAGTTTGTCTAATGGTAAGAACATAATGGACTGAGGAGTGGGCCTTGCCTGTTACCTGAGTTGGGTTAGTTTGTCTAATGGTAAGAACATAATGGACTGAGGAGTGGGCCTTGCCTGTTACCTGAGTTGGGTTAGTTTGTCTAATGGTAAGAACATAATGGACTGAGGAGTGGGCCTTGCCTGTTACCTGAGTTGGGTTAGTTTGTCTAATGGTAAGAACATAATGGACTGAGGAGTCTTGCCTGTTACCTGAGTTGGGTTAGTTTGTCTAATGGTAAGAACATAATGGACTGAGGAGTCTTGCCTGTTACCTGAGTTGGGTTAGTTTGTCTAATGGTAAGAACATAATGGACTGAGGAGTGTGCCTGGCCTGTTACCTGAGTTGGGTTAGTTTGTCTAATGGTAAGAACATAATGGACTGAGGAGTCTTGCCTGTTACTTGAGTTGGGTTAGTTTGTCTAATGGTAAGAACATAATGGACTGAGGAGTCTTGCCTGTTACCTGAGTTGGGTTAGTTTGTCTAATGGTAAGAACATAATGGACTGAGGAGTCTTGCCTGTTACCTGAGTTGGGTTAGTTTGTCTAATGGTAAGAACATAATGGACTGAGGAGTGTGCCTTGCCTGTTACCTGAGTTGGGTTAGTTTGTCTAATGGTAAGAACATAATGGACTGAGGAGTGGGCCTTGCCTGTTACCTGAGTTGGGTTAGTTTGTCTAATGGTAAGAACATAATGGACTGAGGAGTGGGCCTTGCCTGTTACCTGAGTTGGGTTAGTTTGTCTAATGGTAAGAACATAATGGACTGAGGAGTGGGCCTTGCCTGTTAGCTGAGTTGGGTTAGTTTGTCTAATGGTAAGAACATAATGGACTGAGGAGTGGGCCTTGCCTGTTACCTGAGTTGGGTTAGTTTGTCTAATGGTAAGAACATAATGGACTGAGGAGTCTTGCCTGTTACCTGAGTTGGGTTAGTTTGTCTAATGGTAAGAACATAATGGACTGAGGAGTGTGCCTTGCCTGTTACCTGAGGCAAAGATAAGGCCCAAAGTTTAGCACTGACGTATATTTTCTCAATGCTGACCTGCCACAACAACAGCAATAATGTCTGCGATTAAACAGAGAACTAGAGAGCTGAGAACCACTTTTACACCCCGGCAGTAGCTATGGTAACTTTTACACTATTGCCGTAGCTATGGTAACTGTTACACCACGACAGTAGCTATGGTAACTGTGTGGATTTGGCTCAGGTCTGGCTGGGTTCTGTCCTCTGTTATGTCTGATGACTTGCATCGCACAGCAATGGCTTGGCAGGTTTGTGTCAAAGTTCAGCAGTCGGAATTCAACACTTTGACCAGGGTGTGGCGTGCCGAACTATTGCCCGTTGTGGCAAACTACTATTTCCAACCCAGTGAGAATGGCTTTGTGTCTGAGCAGGCCTTTAGGGACTGGCACCAGAACCAGCACTGACACCAACCGCCATCCAAGCTACTGTACGCAGGATGGCTCTGACAGCTTGTCTCTTTCACCACGACCAGCTTTGGGCCAACACAGAAGATCATGGTGTCAGATTCATACAAATTCACAAGGCAAAAGAGAACGAGAGAGAAAGAGAGAGACGGAGAGAGAGAGAGAGAGGGAGAGAGAGAGGGAGAGAGAGAGAGAGAGAGAGAGAGAGAGAGAGAGAGAAAGTGAGAGAGAGGGAGAGACAGAGAGAGAGAGAGAGAGAGAGAGAGAGAGAGAGAGGGAGAGAGAGGGAGAGACAGAGAGAGAGAGAGAGAGAGAGAGAGAGAGAGAGAGGGAGAGACAGAGAGGGAAATGAGTCAGAGGTAGAGAGTTAGCCTTCAGTAGTGAAGGCAGCTGTCATAATCCCCATCTGACACCTCGCCTCCCAATCCATGTGAAATGCACTCCAGTGAGTTAATAGAGCCTCTCTCTCACACACACACACACACACACACACACACACACACACACACACACACACACTCTCTCACACACACACACACACACACACACACACACACACACACTCTCTCTCTCTCTCTTTCACACACACACACACACACACACACACACACACACAGCCTCTCAGAGGGGGGTACTGCTCGGAACTAACTCCATGGCTATCAAAACAGTCTACCAGCCTCTCCTCACTTGTCATTCCCACTCCTCTGCTACAGAGTATCTCTCCCCCACCCGTCGTATTAGACCACTCCTCTGCTACAGAGTATCTCTCCCCCACCCGTCGTATTAGACCACTCCTCTGCTACAGAGTATCTCTCCCCCACCCGTCGTATTAGACCACTCCTCTGCTACAGAGTATCTCTCCCCCACCCGTCGTATTAGACCACAGCTCTGCTACAGAGTATCTCTCCCCCACCCGTCGTATTAGACCACAGCTCTGCTACAGAGTATCTCTCCCCCACACGTCGTATATCTCTCCCCCACACGTCGTATTAGACCACCGCTCTGCTACAGAGTATCTCTCCCCCACACGTCGTATTAGACCACAGCTCTGCTACAGAGTATCTCTCCCCCACACGTCGTATTAGACCACAGCTCTGCTACAGAGTATCTCTCCCCCACACGTCGTATTAGACCACAGCTCTGCTACAGAGTATTTCTCCCCCACACGTCGTATTAGACCACCGCTCTGCTACAGAGTATCTCTCCCCCACACGTCGTATATCTCTCCCCCACACGTCGTATTAGACCACCGCTCTGCTACAGAGTATCTCTTCCCCACACGTCGTATTAGACCACTCCTCTGCTACAGAGTATCTCTCCCCCACACGTCGTATTAGACCACCGCTCTGCTACAGAGTATTTCTCCCCCACCCGTCGTATTAGACCACAGCTCTGCTACAGAGTATCTCTCCCCCACCCGTCGTATTAGACCACAGCTCTGCTACAGAGTATTTCTCCCCCACCCGTCGTATATTTCTCCCCCACCCGTCGTATTAGACCACCGCTCTGCTACAGAGTATCTCTCCCCCACCCGTCGTATTAGACCACAGCTCTGCTACAGAGTATTTCTCCCCCACCCGTCGTATATTTCTCCCCCACCCGTCGTATTAGACCACCGCTCTGCTACAGAGTATCTCTTCCCCACCCGTCGTATTAGACCACAGCTCTGAAATGTGGGGAGTCGGCTTGACACCTGTTTGATAAGTGAAGAGCTAAAAAATAATAATAATAGGAAAAACCCCAAACTAATCAGTTATCTCTAATAGAGTTTTAGACGTGTATTTCTCAAGCTTTTAACACATATTTCATAATTATAGGACGTTTTTTTCCCCCACCGATAGGACTTCAATGTTTTTAAATAACAAACAAATTAACAAGCAAACAAACCATTACAAGCTATTAAAATGTGTTTTTTTGGAAATGTCTATGTGTGCTTGGCTTTTGACATGTGTTTATATAATAATAATAATAATTAACCAGCACTGACTGGCAGTTGCAGACGACTTGAGCGTCAGGTGTCTAAATGACTGGTTGCAACATTCCTGTGCTGGAAGAATATTGAATTGCGCTGGGGCATTCCGGTCACACTTGGTGACCCGGAGGTGACACTGCATGGCACATTGACCACTTGACCACAGCTGTGTTTGTGTCCAGAGGTCGAAGGTCAGAGCCATTGGCCTGACCCTGATTTTAATTAACATCTGAGGTGTGTGTGTGTGTGTGTGTGTGTGTGTGGGTGTGTGTGTGTGTGTGTGTATGTAGCTTTTGCAACAGATTGGATAAAGTGTTTTAAATGATACATCGTAGTGTAAAGGCACAAGGCAGCTAAACTTTTACAAGGTAAATATAAGTTGGTGTTATGGTCAACGTGATCATCGTGGTCATGATCTTGAAAATGCTGTTGTTACATGCTGAAACACACAATGCACTGCTAAAGATGGGCGTACTCGTTTACAAATGTACAAATGTCTGTTTTATTTATGTATTATTATTTATGATGATGTCTGGCAGTATGTTTTTATTATATCTTGTTTTATTGTTGTACTATCCCCTTGCTGATGTAGCACAATACATTAACAAACCTTATAAATGGATGATCTTATCTTATCTCTGTTAGATTCTTTTACAAGCCAAAATGCTGCAAAGTTTACATTGAAGCCGTGCGTGATAGAGTAGGTTAAACAAACCATAGGGGGCTCATGAAGAGGTATGTGTTCAATAGGTGTGATCATTACGGCATGCATCTGCTGGATAGATGGTGTGTGTTCAATAGGTGTGATCATTACGGCATGCGTTTGCTGGATAGATGGCAGGCGCCCGATGGACTCGGGCATCGATTGCTGTGTTTATGGGTATCCCGTGGAGACAAGCATCATCAGGCAAATCAGCTGAATTTATACAGAGCTGTTCTATTCCACTGAGCTTTCAAAGCACTTTACACGGCATGACTCATCTTCACCTCATTTACACACACACACGCAATCACACAGACACACACACATACACACACACACACACATACTCTCTTTCCCTATCTGTCTCTCTCTCTCTCTCTCTATCTCTCTCTCTCTCTCTCTCAAACACACACACACACACACACAC
>NW_027468685.1:4264602-4277102 GCF_046254945.1 Alosa pseudoharengus
GTGTGTGTGTGTGTGTGTGCGTGGGGTGCAGAAGTGGGCTTGAACACAAAAGAACACTGCAACATTCTCTCTCCTCTCTCTCTTTCCCTCTGTCTCTCTCTTTCTCACACACGTGTGTGAGTCGGCTTTAACTGCTCTAATGAAGTAAACTCCTATTTGTTTCCTATGCATTAAGTTGTGTTATGTAGGCCTTATACAGTATATGCTACAGCAACACTTTACATGTAACAATGTCTTCAGAGACCCACAAGGCTATCGTGCCAGTCCGTTACATAGCACAGTGTGCTCTTCCTGTGCAAATCCACGCTACATCTGTTTTAAATGAGCTTATTAGCTGTCTACTGCAGAGTAGAGAGTTGTCTCTGTGCATGAAATAACCCAGACTGACACCGTTAGCCTAGCTTAGCATAACTTACTGGAAGTCTGTTACGCCAGTTAACCTATAGCTATAGTTAAGTTCCAGTGAAGAGTGACAGGAAACTAGTGAGAACTAGAGAGAGAGATGGGGCTTTTGTGTACATTAGTGTGTGTGTGTGTGTGTGCGTGTGTGTCTGTCTGTGTGTATATTAGTGTGTGTGTGTGTCTGTCTGTCTGTGTGTACATTAGTGTGTGTGTGTGTGTGTGTGTGTACATTACAGTGTGTGTTTGTGTGTGTGTGTGCGTGTGTGTGTCTGCGTGTACATTAGTGTGTGTGTGTGTGTGTGTGTGTGTGTGTGTGTGTGTGTGTGAAATTACCTGATTGGAGTCTGGGTCCCCCCTGGCCACTTGGACGCAGACGTGGAGCAGACGCTGCAGCTGCTTGCGTGTGTTGTAGAGATCCAATGCAAACAATACCAACAGAAATAGCACTGATGTGGCGACAACAAAGCCTGATAATGACAATCTCAGTTTGGTATCCATCTACTTTCCACTGTCTGGCTGTCAACAGCGTTCTGTTGTCAACTGCGATTCCCTTTGTTCAAGTCTAACAACTATGATTGGCCGCGATGCCTGGTGTTTCACAGATGACAGTGCAGTGACATGACGAATGACTCGGAAAGAAAGCAGCATGGAACTGTCTTCCCTTTTACACAACTCTCCCCCCCCCCCCCCATGCTGCAGAAGATGACGTTCAAAAACATAGAAACAGAGGATGGGTCGATTTGATTTGAGTGTCCGTGGCGTGGCACTTATGCTCCGTCACGTTTAGCTGCCATGCGGTTCAGCTTCGGAACCAACTTCCAGACAAGAAATTATCAAAAATTGTTTTAAAGGCACCCTTAACAGTTTTTTGACCTCAACATAACATTTCCAAATAATTTTGATGGCACATAACCTCATAACATGAGTAACTGCACTTCTGCCATTGTCTGAGCGGCCCTCGGTAGGCGACTACCGACCTAGCAACTTTGTAGTTTCGGGTAGAAAACTGCCGGTGCATTCTCTCTATTTTATATCAGAGTTATGTTCATAATTTATTACAAAAGACACATATTTAGTTTGTTTATTTTTGTGCTTTTTAACTGTAGGGGACCCCTTTTTCTGGGATTAGATGTGTTACTGTGTGTCTCTGGTGCTTCCACACGCATACAAAATTGAAAAAAAAAACATCCATGCTGTTAGAGATGTTTAGGGTGAGATAAGGGTTTTTGGATGTATCCTGCCTTTAGCCTCCAGGGTGAGCTGGTCAAAATTGGCAAGGCTTTTGACGTCACAAGCTGAAACATTTCAATATTCCCACCCACCACCTCCTTTTAGGGCAATTACGTTATGTGGATATAATGGAAACCTATGGAGCTGCATCGAAGTGGGCAGGGAAAAGGATTTATACTTACTAAATCGTTGAACAAACGTGAATAAAAGGCACAAAATAAGGTTGGTGTAAGAGTTATCTGTTTGTTCATGGGATTCATTCTAATTCCATCACTTACATATTTCCTACAACTAGGTGAGATAGCTAAGCTTATGTTGTAGGCTACTAAAGTTCCACTGTTAGATAGCTAGCTAGCAAGCTAACCGTTTTACATAGAGATTATGGTAAGTGTTAGCTACGGGCTAAATTCGTCCTCTTAACACTGGGGTATTGGAAACGAATTAGGTTGGTAGTGTACATCGTTTCGGCATGAGTCAGTTACATTTCTTCATAACCATTGTGTTAGTAAAAGGATTGAATGTCCTGTGAATCAATATGTAACGTGTGACTGGCATCTAGCTGTCTTTCCCATTGGAATCAATAGCCACGTTTGCATGGACATTTTTATTTAAATCCGATTGAAATTAATCTGATTAAAGATTTCAACTGACTTGTTTACATGAACGCTAAATAATCTAATTGGCAATTATTGACCAAGATAATATAACAGTGCTTTATCTGAGAAGATGCAGTTCTGTAGCCTAACTATACTATGTAAAACGAAGGTGTAGTAGATGTTAGGGGATTTTGAATTGGCGTTGCAGACGTTGCATAATCAACACCCCACCTCTCCACACCAAGCCTACGAGCAGTGTTGGCAACTATTTCAAATGGAAAGTAGCTAAAGACAGCTCCAAAAGTCGCTAAATGTCTCTAGATGACGCCACGCACTAGTTTGCATATCAATTACGTCACAAGGTTGTGACCCCCCCCCCCAAAAAAAAAAAAAAAAAAAAACGGTGATGGCCCTTTAAATCCCCTTCACACTGTTTGCTTTTCTCCTAGGCCTACTCAAATAGGCAACTTTAAGAGCCTAATTTAAATATATTGAATTTAATATACTTGTATATTAGGGTAATTGATACATTTTACACTTCTGTACATCTTGTCATAGTATACACCAGAATGAGCATTACGTAGCTGAAAATCAGTCATTTCCAACCTATTCCCAACTGCTGCATTTGCTTTGCAGCTTGAAGTCTGATTATAACTTCACCATTATTATTTATTTAGTTAATGTCACTCGGACAGACCGACAGAATTATTTTTCCCTCAGCCGACAGTCTGTCCTGCATTGACAACATTGAGGCTACATAGCCTAAATTAATGCTTTAGGTTTTCCTAACTTGTATGCTCGATTTTGAACTATCTGCTTGTGAATGAAATTGTAGCCTACTTTCCTTTGTTGAACGGTGCTGGAAAGCGTGTCCCTGTTTCTCTGTCATCATGTAATTTCTCTTGTCTCGTTGACTCTGGTTGTAGCCTAATCTCACCCGAAGTTGCTGCACCTTCCAATAACGTTGTCTGAGCTGTTAGATCTATAGAACATCTACTTCCGTGGATAACATGGGCTGATAATACATAGGCCAGTCATTACTTTTATAATCGTGGTGCAACGCTTTGGGCAAACTCGATGTAGGCTAATTCTCAAATGAAACAGGCATGAGACTCTTACACAGCACAGCCGAACTCACTGCTCACTCAGAAGAGTAAAAAGGGACGTTACATGCCATCACATCAGAGTCTCAAAAAGTCTCCAAGAACGCCAGAAATAGTAACTAGATTTGTCGCTAGTCGCTTTTTACAAAAAAAGTCGCTTGGGGGGTCTGAAATCTCGCTAAATATGGCGACAAAGTCGCTAAGTTGGCAACACTGCCTACGAGTTCAACTGTTTTTTAAGCCTACATATCTCAGAAAATGATGTTAGATACAAGTATAAACCTTTGCACAGTAGTTGTTGGGAAATATTTAGCATTATTGACATAAACTATGAAGCAAAGCCAAGATGGTCAGGCGAGGCTGGAGGCATTTGTTGATTTGGCACGAATGACCCTGGTAACAGTTAATGGAGTGGGGCGTGGGTAAGTGAGCAGCAGCTCATTAATATGCAGTGAGCAGCAGAAACAGCACACTTTGACAGGGACTGGAAAAGAGTGTAATAGAGGTAGGTAAGAATCTTTTCCTACAAGCTATTTCCAGCAAACAACTTCAGAAACATGTTTTCTGGAACTCATAGACCTATTTTAACTTGTTGAAGAATAGTCATAATATGGGCACTTTAAACATTTGTCCTTTTATGCTTTTATGTACAATTACATTGTGTGTTTTATGTTTACTTTCTATTCTTTGACTATTGCCTTTCTGTGCTTTTATCAGCTGTACATGTTTGCATTTGTGTATTTAAAGCACATTGAATGACCTCTGTGTATGAAATCCGCTATATAAATAAACTTTACTTGACCAAGCTTATTTTTGAAAGTGTGCAGGCGTTTTAGTTGCTAACATGTGATTGTGGTTGTGGCAGATGATAAACGATTTGATCACTTGACTCCTGTTCACATGGATACTGTTGCATGTGTTGTTAGCATTTCCAGAATGCTAAAGATAGCAGTGGCAGCTTTAACATTTACATTTAAAGAGGTGTTGACTTTAATTTAGTTAATTTTAGGGGTAATAACTGTTCTGTGTTCGTAATGACAGTTCTGATTATGTTTATGTAAAGAAAACATTAAGAGGAGAGAAGAAAATGTGTTCTATCTATCTACCATAATCAGTATGCCTTACTAAGTAAGCAATTCTGGACTGAAGTCACATTTCCTGATATTTGCACCCAAACACCAAACGAAACACCAGAGAGCTAATTCACCTCTCCCCTCCCCAAACTCCCCTCCCCTCCCCAAACTCCCCTCCCCTCTCCAAACTCAACTACCCAAACTCCCCTCCCCTCTCCAAACTCAACTACCCAAACTCCCCTCCCCTCCCCAAACTCCCCTCTCCAAACTCCCACTCCCCTCCCCAAACTCCCTTCAGTAACAGGCCATGACCACTGATCTATAAAGAACATGGGGGATCAGTGGCCAAGACTGCCACAGGTGCTCTGTAGTCACCCCTGGGGATCTCTGGAAAGCCATACTTGTGGTCTGCACGTCTGCACTTGCCTTGCTATTAGCAATTAGTTGTTAGATTCGGATGATACATAATCATATGACCTGGACATGAACTACAGTATATCAGGGTGCACACTCTAGACAAGAGAGACAGTCTAGACAGTCTTTGAGAGATTGAAAAGAGAACATCCTCAGGTACAACTGTAAGAAGTTCACAAAGAGCTTGGTCTACCATCTATGATTTCTTTTTACAGCTGTTTGAGAGAGTTGGCACACAGTTTTGTGGGCAACAGGCCGCATAGAGGATACACACTGCCTTGAAAACAACCAGAGGTAATTTGAAGGTATCTTAGCAGAAAGGAAAATAAAGATTGATCAGTTTGGAGTAGAACTTGTAGCTAGGCTCCCCTGTTAGGTATCTTATAAGACAGCATTTTTTTTCCTATTTGGAACAGCTTGTGTCAAGAAAACGTTAAATTACTTTTTAAAGCCATAGTCTGAAAGATTTTCTCAAGAACATTTAAACATGCGACCTCTGAGCTCGACTGCTAAGCTAATACTATAACAGCTATCTGACATCATTAAAATACTATTTGTCAAATGGAGAGGAGGACTGTTAAAAGATAAGAGGAAAATAGCACAGAAATATCTAAAATATTTTCCAAGAAAGTTTTATGAATTTTCCACCAGTGGCAGATGAGGTCCCGGTGTGCTCCGGAGTCCACTGCATTCTGGGTAAAAACACTCCAGACTGGTGAGATGTCTCTGGGAGATACAAACATTTGGACCCTAGTGTTGCCCCTGATTTCTCTCCGCCCAACTCTCTCTCCCTCTCTCTCCATCTCTCTTTTTTCCTCTCCTTCTATTTCTTTCTTCTCTCTCTCTCTTTCTGTCTAGCTGTGTCCTACTACCCCCCCCCCCCCCTCTCTTTTTGTTGGTGAGTCAGGGTATCTGTGTGTGTGTGAGTGTAAATGACTCATGAGCAGAACGGTCTGTGTGTATGTGTGTTTGTATAGTGTATTTCCTAGCTCAACACAGAACATTCTCTCAAGAGAGTAAAGAGAACACACACACACACACACACTCTCAAGAGAGTAAAGAAAACACGCACACACACACACACACACACACACACACACACACACACACTCAAGAGAGTAAAGAGAACACACACACACACACACACACACTCAAGAGAGTAAAGAGAACACACACACACACACACACACTCTCTCAAGAGAGTAAAGAAAACACGCACACACACACACACACACACACTCAAGAGAGTAAAGAAAACACGCACACACACACACACACACACTCAAGAGAGTAAAGAGAACACACACACACAAACACACACAGACACACACACACACTCTCAAGAGAGTAAAGAAAACACGCACGCACACGCACACACACACACACACTCTCAAGAGAGTAAAGAGAACACACACATACACACACACACACTCAAGAGAGTAAAGAGAACACACACACACACAGACAGTGTTGGGAGGGTTACTTTCAAAACGTATTCCGTTACAGAATACAGAATACATGCCCAAAAATGTAATTTGTAACGTATTCCGTTACGTTACTCAATCTGAGTAACGTATTCTGAATACTTAGATTACTTCCGCATTGAATTGCATTTTATAAGTGTAGGAATGCGGCCATCAAGGCCTATTCTGGTGTGTTCGTCTGTTCCAAATGGCTGAAGTGTTAGGCCCACATAGCTACCTGATACAACTTTAAAATAGCAAGGTGACCACTAAAACTACAGCAGGCGACTAGGCTAATTAAAACAAACTAAATAAATAGGCTACTTTAAGGGGGTAGCCAGAAATTATAATTAAGATGTGCCGGTGGCATCAACCCAGCTACATGTGAGGGGCGCATATGACAGGTGGAACGCAAATGACCTGTAAATGTAAACACTATGGGCTAGGCTACTGTATATCAGTGCTCTCAAAATGAACGTGATCGCGTAATGACAATCAAAAACCGCACGCTAATATGCTAGGCCTACTCGCAAGAATAATTCTTCAGAGGCTGCACCATATAATTCTTTTTAAAACGTAAATGTAGATCTAATTAGAAAAAAAAATAATCCATAAATCTATTTTAAGTTAGAATAAAAAACTTAGAATGCAGTGCCTATTTTAGAGATTGGTTTTATTGTAGGCCTAGGTCTAAATCAACACGTGAACTAGGCTTTGTTTATTGATTAGCAAACTGTGTAACCGATTGGCCGAAGTAGCTTGAGCTGTTAATACTTGGGAAAATATCCTTTGAACAGACATCAGGAACCACGATCAGTGAGGAACAGGAGTTACCTCCACTTACTTTAGGCTACTCCTAATTTGCTGTGCAAACAGTCATTTCAGGGTCTCCGATGACGCGTCCATAATGCGTGCTGACTGCGTTTTGATGCTAGTGCAAGACGGCGGGGCTTGGATTTAATCATGTAAACAATTTCATCATAGATTGCTTTCAGGAGCTTCTGGGAAATGGAGTTGCCTTAATTTATTTAGAGAGTGAATAAACTTATGAAACAGAGAAGTATCGTCATGTAATCCATTGATTTCAACAATGTAACTGTATTCTAAATACCAACTATTTAACTTGTAACTGTATCGGAATACAGTTACTCATAATTTGTATTCTGAATACGTAACGCCGGTACATGTATTCCGTTACTCCCCAACACTGCACACAGACACACACACACACACACACACACTCAAGAGAGTAAAGGGAACACACACACACACACACACACACACACTCACACACACACTTCACATGCCTTGCTGTGGCACTCTTTCATGTTCACATATTTATGCTCCTATTCTGCCCATGGGCACCAAAATTTAATTATAAGTCATCAAGCCTGAAGTCACACAACTCACCCAGTGTGAGTGTGTGTGTGTGTGTGTGTGTGAGAAAGAGAGAGAGAGAGAGAGAGAAAGAGAGTGAAAGTGTGCAAGTGAGAGAGAGAGATGGAGAGAGGGAAGGGAAATAGATTGAAAGAGAGAGAAACAAAGAAAGAAAGCAAGTGATAGATAGTAGGAGTGGCAAAGTGAGTGAGGGACAGCTGGTGCGGTGCGTCCAAGGCGAGCATCTCTGCCAGCCATCTCCGCCACTGTCCCTCCCTCTTAAAGAGATGGATGGGAATAATTGACTGGTAGTAATGTAAATGGCTTCTCCTGGGAGTTTTAGAGCTGGATTTCCCTAGAGAGAGAGAGAGAAAGAGAGAGATAGAGAGAGAGAGGGAGTGAGAGAGATGGAGAGAGAGGTAGAAAGAGAGAGAGATGGAGAGTGAGAGAGAGATAGGGATAGGGAGAGAGAGAAAGAGCGAGAGAGCAGAAGTGAGAGGAGATCAGGCTGTGTGTCTCTGTAGTGCGGCCCCAGTGATCTCACCAGTGCCGTGGGAGTCTTTCATAGCCCTATTGATCCCTCGGATCATTGATTATCAGGGCCCCCCACATATTGATGAAGACCAACATCTTAACTAATGGCCGATGAAATGAGATCAAACTGTTTGGTCAAAGCTGAGAGAGAGAGAGAGATGGACAGAGAGAGAGAGGGAGAGAAAATCCCTTTGGAAGAGAATATCAAATCGCAGCCCTGTTAAATATTTCACCAACATGTTGAAATATGAATTGTCCTCCACAGTGGAGGGAATGCAGTGATTTGGATGCATAATGTATGCCACTGTTACGTTCCCCCTTTCCATTGTTCCTTTTGTTCCTTGCGCTTTACCCGCTTTTTTTTCTAAACTGACAAGTGTCTGTTTTGCGGAGAGCTGCCAGAGTATTTCCAACAATGCCTCCTCGATTGCTACATTGAGCACGGGAGCCTGTTCCCGGCGCTCCTTTCAACAGCGGCACCATTCAAACTCAAGGCCCTTTGTTGGGCAGACAGTGGCTCATAAGGAAGAGTGCAGCCTGGCTCTGGGAAGTGTTAACAGGATTTGCTTTAGTTAGGAGAGAGTAGGCAACACAGAAGCACTTCAGGGAGGGGAGAGCAGTGGAGAGCAGTGGACAGCAGGGCAGGGCAGGGCAGGGCAGGGCAGGCGGACTCTCCGACACTGTCTGGAGTGACGGCGGGAACTCCGAAACATCCCGCTGGGGTCAACTGTGCAGCCTGGAGAGACTGGGGAAAGCAGAGAGAGAGAGAGACAGAGAGAGAAAGAGAGAGAGACAGAGAGAGAGAGAGAGAGAGAGAGATTTATAAATATTTATCTTAATTTATTTACTTTATCCTTTTATGTGTACATGTAACTGAGCTTTGGCAATAATGTTGTGTGTGTCTGTGTGTGTGTGTGTGTGTGTGTGTGTGTGTGTGTGTGTGTACATTAGTGTGTGTGTGTGTGTGTGTGTGTGTGTGTACATTAGTGTGTGTGTGTGTGTGTGTGTCTGTGTGTGTGTGTACATTTGTGTCTGTGTGTGTGTGTGTGTGTGTGTACATAAGTGTGTGTGTGTGTGTGTGTCAGGGTTTCCGTTTCCGGTAATTACCGGACATTGGCCGGAAAAAAAATGAAATGTCCGACAAAATTAAATCTCTCCGGTCAAATTGTCCGATTGAAATTGCCTATAATCACGTCCCCTAACGCAATCTGAATTTGAGAATAAGCCTTAATATGTAAACCTATATTATACGTCCTCTGGCTATGTTTTTAAATGAACAGGCTCTACCGTTTGAAAAGTAAGCTATTAAACAACACGCATAGCCTGCAGCATTTCAAATAGGAAGCGCACGCTTAAAACGTTCATGTTAAACAACGAACAAATGAGTGAGGCGGTTCAAACATGGCCAGGCCCAGGCAGACTAGCCTTAAAAGTTTTTTCAGAGGCCAGACGCGATGGATGATGATAAATTGGTAACGTCTGAAGCCTCAGATGTCCGGTCAACTCCACCACCACCAGATAAAAAGCAGAAGTGTCGGGCGTATCTGTCGGAATCAGTGACATTGGAAGTGGAGTTGCGGGTCGCTCCAAGACACTGTCATTCTCCGTGTACACTGGACATGCAAAGTGCTCTTTACCCAAAGCATACAGTAGGCCTATGCGTTCTCTGTCTATGATCTGCAGGGTTAGGGCCTCCTCGACGAGGCGATTACTGGTCCACGGATAATTTCTGGCACAATTAAACGGTATCATTGAACCGCGGCCGAAAGAAAAAAGAAACTAAACATTTCCCAGAATAGGAAACATTTCTTAATGTATTGTTATCAAATAAAGAGGCATAGCATTAGGGGGTAGTGGTGTGAGCGCTCATTCTTGTGTGTGCGCATCTGTGTAAGTTAAACAGTCACCACTGGAGATAACATGGGTAGCAGCAACAAACAACGTAGCCTTTTTAAAACAACGAACAAAGCGGACTCTTCTATACAGCCTGATTATGTCATTCTTTAAGCTACATAGCCTGTCTCCAGTTTTCCTCAATTTGACTACTTAAGAAGGGATAATAGGACATTTGACCGGCATATCATCAAAATGTCCGGAAAAAAAAAAACCTCTGCCGGTCACTTTGACCGGCACCATTTTTTTCTAGCGGAAACTCTGGTGTGTGTGTGTGTGCATTAGTGTGTGTGTGTGTGTGTGCATTAGTGTGTGTGTGTGTGTGTGTGTGCATTAGTGTGTGTGTGTGTGTGTGTGTGTGCATTAGTGTGTGTGTGCATTAGTGTGTGTGTGTGTGTGTGTGTGTGTGTGTGTGTGTGCGTTAGTGTGTGTGTGTGTGTGTGTGCATTAGTGTGTGTGTGTGTGTGTGTGTGTGCGTTAGTGTGTGTGTGTGTGCATTAGTGTGTGTGTGTGTGTGTGTGCATTAGTGTGTGTGTGCATTAGTGTGTGTGTGTGTGTGTGTGTGTGTGTGTGTGTGTGTGCATTAGTGTGTGTGTGCATTAGTGTGTGTGTGTGTGCATTAGTGTGTGTGCATTAGTGTGTGTGTGTGCAGTGCTACCTGTGCAGGGGTAGGCAGTGCCAAGGCGGTCCGTCTCCTGCCATGCTAGGGTGGTCGCTGGGCCTCTGGGGCATGTGGAGGGGCGCGCTGGGCACCCCCTGGGGCAACAGGCCGTAGGGCATCACCAGGGCAGCAAGCTGGGCCGCCGTGGGTACGTTCACCAACTGGAAGCCAGAGAACACACACACACACAACCTTACTCATACTCCTACTACACAGCCTTACTGTTACTCAGCCGGAGAGAACACACGCACACACACACACACACACACACACACACACACACACACACACACACACACACACACACACACACACACACACACACACAACCTTACTCATACTCCTACTACACAGCCTTACTGTTACTCAGCCGGAGAGAACACACACACACACACACACACACACACACACACACACACACATACACACACACACACACACACACACAACCTTACTCATACTCTTACTACACAGCCTTACTGTTACTCAGCCGGAGAGAACACACACACACACACACACACACACACACACATACACACACACACACAGCGAACGACAGAAACATTGACAGCTTATTCGAATCCAGTGCATTTGAACAGCAACAGCAACAGGTCAGCACACTGTGGTTCCCACTGACTAAGGACACTGATAAGGAAAGTCATTCAGACAGGCTGTTGTGTTTTAATGTGGACCATGGAGCTGTGGTCATGGTTCTCTTTTGCTGCGTGGGCATCGGTAAACTCACTTACGTATACTCTACTCAATGCAACCTGCAGGCCAACACCAATTAAAGACCAATTAAAGAGCAACTTGAATTCAGGTCTCTTACGGCATCTTACCATTTACAGTATTTCTGTGTTGCTTTGTTCACTTTAAGAGGTGGTTTTAAAACGGCTGAAGGGTTGTAAAATTGCGGTTAACGTGTGGATGAAAAGCCCAAATGCATAGAACATATCTGCATACGTGGGCCTTCGTTTCACCAACATTTTACGGGCAGGTATTTAAGTTTAGGACATTAGAAGTTTAGATTAGTCTTTAAGTTTAGGACATTAGAAATTCTGGGCTCAACACTAGATGAGATACGTATGCAATGGTAAAACACACACACACACACATAATTCATTTATTTGGGATGACCAATACTGATTACAACAACACAGCATTCCAAATATTAATAAAGAGCCCATTTGTGTCTCACACAGCAACACAAACACTGTGCAAGTGCTTACAGCTTTACAGCTCAATCAGGATAAATACATATTATCAGCTAAATCAGTGGATAAATACATATGATCAGCTAAATCAGTGGATAAATACATATTATCAGGGGTAGAGATGGCACCGCCTTCTCCATACATGCAGACTGCCTATGATGGCTGACACAGAGCAGTATTTGGCTATTTGCTTAGATTTTGTCTTGTTAAGTCCAGCAATTTGCAATCCTCTAACACAGAGTCTATGAACATGTCCAAGGCTACCATAAATAAGTACAACCATTTTTGTGCTATAACCACCTACTGAAAGAGAATGAGTTAATGGCTGGTATTTTTTAAAAAAATCTGAGAAACACAGGTCCATGTACATGTCAAAGCAACAACCCACTTCCAGAATCACAACAGTTTTTAGAAGATCATCAACAACAACAATGTCAGGAGTGTTTGGAGAGTCTCTGAGAACCCTTTCTAGAGAGTAGTCATTCAAGTGTGTGAACCAGTTCAATTGTATTTTTTTATTTGTGTGTATTACACTTTGCC
>NW_027468685.1:4284602-4294602 GCF_046254945.1 Alosa pseudoharengus
TTACACAGCCAAATAGCTGAACCCTGAAACCCTGAAGAGAAAGCTTAAGGCGAAGGTGGGGGAGTCCCTTCTAAACGGAGGAAACGGAGGTCAGAGGTCAAAGGTCAGCTCAGACGGAACAAACGTGTTGGGGGTCAGCCTGGTACCAGCAAGCAGCAGCAGAACCCCCCGCCCCTGTCACGCCACAGAACCCTCCATCCCTGTCACGCCACATGAAGTAAAACCAAAGTCCTTTTAGGCAAGTCCCTCCACTCGGAGGCCATATTGCTTTTTGGGCACTTATCAGGCATCTTTTTCGGGTAGAACTAGGCACCACATAAAGTAAAACTACCCTCCCTCCCCTACACTGCAAAAACCTGCAACTTGGCAGACAAATTTGCTTTTTTTAAATCAAATAACGCTGCCAGTGCGTTAAACAAATTTGTCTTAATACAATGTCTGAAAATAAGTCAAACTTTTATTAAATTAAGTCAAAATTATCTTACGAGAAAGTGCTAGGTAAGTCTTTTAATACTAAAATAGAGCAGATATAAAATATATCAGTTTTTGCGGTGTAAATCTGAGCATCTGTATTTTGAGCTGAATCCAGATGATCATGGTGGAGGACAGAGATGTGGCGATCCTCTGCCTTGCATAAACATTTGAATTATGAGAGTGTACACACACACACAGACGGATGGGTAGGTGTCCGAACCCGATTACAATCCTCTCACTACAATACCCCAGTATCTCCATGATAGGTCCGAACCCGATTACAATCCCCTCACTACAATAGCCCAGCATCACCATGATAGGTCCGAACCCGATTACAATCCCCTCACTACAATAGCCC
The DNA here is from genome assembly GCF_046254945.1 of Alosa pseudoharengus. Classification (NCBI taxonomy): domain Eukaryota; kingdom Metazoa; phylum Chordata; class Actinopteri; order Clupeiformes; family Clupeidae; genus Alosa; species Alosa pseudoharengus. Next base: position 4,285,435 of record NW_027468685.1, read on the forward strand.
AGGATCACCATGATAGGTCCGAACCCGATTACAATCCCCTCACTACAATAGCCCAGGATCACCATGATAGGTCCGAACCCAATTACATTCCCCTTACTACAATACCCCAGGATAACCATGATAGCTGAGATACTGTTCCTCTGCAGGAGAAGCAGAGTGGGGATCTTCTGATTCAGCTCACCAGAGCAACACTTCAAGCTACTGTACAGACATTTGGACAGCTAACGACGTGCACAAACAAAAGGGAATGTGTTTCTTCTGGTAACAATCTGTCTGTTTCTCAAATCCACAGTCACACGCTCAAATAAAACCCAATTCTTATGTGTGTAAATTCAACCTAGGTTACCTTCGCTCCTGTCCTAACCACACAATAAAAAAACAATCACACCACACAGTACACCACATGGCCAGACATATGTGATCACAGCACAGCTACACCACATGACCAGACAAATATATGTGATCACAGCACAGCTACACCACATGACCAGACAAATATATGTGATCTGATACGCCGCACAGCTACACCACATGACCAGACAAATATATGTGATCACAGCACAGCTACACCACATGACCAGACAAATACATGTGATCTGATACGCAGCACGGCTACACACACGGCTACACCTTGCGATGCTACAGTGTGTCAGTGACCTACACTGACCTACATTCCTCCCTATTACCCCACTGGAGCTCTGCTTGGTCAGCACCAAAGTGTGTGTGTGTGTGTGTGTGTGTGTGTCTGTGTGTGTGTGCGTGCACGTGTGTGTGTGTGTGTGCGTGCGAGTGTGTGTGTGTGTGTGTGTGTGTGTGTGTGTGCGTGCGAGTGTGTGTGTGTGTGTGTGTGTGTGTGTGTGCGTGCGAGTGTGTGTGTGTGTGTGTTTGTGTGTGTGTGTGTGTGTGTGTGTGTGTGTGTGTGTGTGTGTGTGTGTGTGTGTGTGTGTGTGTGTGCGTGCGTGTGTGTGTGTGTGTGTGTGTGTGTGTGTGTGTGTGTGTGTGTGCGTGCGAGTGTGTGTGTGTGTGTGTGTGTGTGTGTGCGCATGTGCATGCGTGCGTGCGTGCGTGCGTGCGTGTGCGCGCGTGGAGCAGCACCTCATCGGCTAAAACACCTGGGAAGGATCCCAAGGCTGCGGTTTGTTCTGGGTAGGCTGATCAATCGATGGCGGCTCGCTTGAAGGTGAGTCGACGTGGAGAGCAAGGTGAGAGAGAGGGTAAGAGAGAAGGTGAGAGAGAGTGAGAGAGAGTGAGAGAGAGAGGTGTGAGAGAGAGAGAGAGAGAGAGAGAGAGAAAGAGAGGGGGTGAGAGAGAGGGAGAGAGAGTGAGATAGAGAGAGAAAGAGAGGGGGTGAGAGAGAGGGAGAGAGAGTGAGATAGAGAGAGAGAGAGGGTTAGAGAGAGGGTGAGAGAGAGGGAGAGGGAGAGAGAGAGGGTGAGAGAGAGAGAGAGAGAGAGAGAGGGGGTGAGAGAGGGAGGGAGAGAGAGGGAGAGAGAGAGGGTGAGGTGCGTGCGTGCGGGCCTGCCTGCGTGCGTGTTGCTCAAAGGGGCATGACAAAAAATTGACCAGGTGCTCGGTGTAGCAATCAAGTAAAAGTGCACACACATACACACACTTACACACACAGACACACACACATACATACACACAGTCCAAAAGCAGACAGTGAAGTACAGTTTATGAAGTTCTAGCTAAAGCTCCTGTCTCAGCTGTTTTCCACTCTGATTAAATATTTGATAAGAGCTTACTGGCCTCCAGCCCCATCACACTGCTATTTCTTTTCTTCTCTCTCTCTCTATCTCTCTCTCTCTCTCTTTCCCTCTCCCTCTTTCTCTCTCTCTCTCCTTCTCTTTCTCTCTCTCTCTCTCTCCCTCTGTCTCTCTCTCTCTCTCCTTCTCTCTCTCTCTCCCTCTCTCTGTCTTTTTCTCCCCTCCGCACAACTCACTCACTCGCCCCATGCTCACTGTCTTCCACTCTCTGTTGTCCGATAGCCCCTCACCTCTCGGCCGTCTCCGACTCTCCCTGTGGCTCTGAGAGGGCAGATGAAGCACAGTCTCGTACGTGCTGACTGCAGATCTATTTACAGTACGCCACGATGAGATCTGTATCTGTTGTAATGTCTCGCTTAGCGTCAAATCTTCATAGTCACCAAAATAAGCATATCAAATTATATAGTTAAGGTTGCAGGTGCACAATTAAATCATTCACAGCAGTGAATTGTGAATGTTTATAAAAACCCTTCATCATGAAATATGGTTTCTATGGTGCCAATGGGTCATTCTCGTGAAAGGCAGACGTAGAGAGTTATTCTACATGAAGGGTCCAACGCAACAAAACACTGGAACCTTCGAAGGCATTGCCATATCAATGTTTTGTTGCTACTGTATGTCAGGCTGTTAAAGGTTGTATCAGCGATTTCAGGCCCAAAAAAGGCCCAAACATAAATGATCACATTCCTCTAATCTTTCCTAACGATCCGCTAGCTGCCTGCCCCATAAGCAGGCCGTCAAAAAACTGTGTCTCTGTAGGCAGCCTAGGCTTCGAGATCTGTACACAAAAACAATTGCTATCAACAAGGGTTGGCAACCCACTCAAAGGCAAAACAAAGCGTTTCAACCAATAACGGACGAGATGTGTTTTAATTGCACGGGAGGGAGGGGGAGGGAGTAGCGAGCTAGCTCTCTGTTTTGTTTGAACATCAACAGAAGTGACGTATCCCCGCTATCGATGATACAACCTTTAAGTGCAGTTTGTTTATATTGTTTATAGCCTTGCTCCCCAGTTAGATATCTTAAAAGGCAGCAACTTTACCCGTTTCGAACACACCCAGTGTGTGCAAACCGCTGTTGACTCACTTTAGATTGCTGCATGTCTGTTGTTACATTGACACTCAGCCGTCAAATGCTCAAATGAGTGCAAAAGTACAGTGTAACATGTAAAAATGGTTTAACACCATCACACACTTTACAGTTTGATCTCATCACTGCCCTGTGATGCACACCCATAGAATGGACAGAACCATGGTCTGTGTGAGCCCTTGAGTTGGACCTGCATTAAAGGAAGTGGTTGTCTGCGGGACGCTGGTGAGAGAATGGTGTTTGACACTGAACATTCCACACTAAGAAATAAGTTAAGGACATAAAAATGTTATTTCCCTTCTCAGTATCCGAGCACCATCAAATACCTAGTAAAACAAGTGTGTGTGTGTGTGTGTGTTTGTGTGTGTGTGTGTATGTGTGTGTGTCTGTGTGTGTGTGTGTGTGAGAGTGTGTATGTGTGTGTGTGTGTGTGTGTGTATGTGTGTGTGCGTGTGTATGTTTGTGTGTGTGTGTGTGTGTGTGTGAGTGTGTATGTGTGTGTGTGTGTTTGTGTGTGTGTGTGTGTGTGTGTGTGTGTGAGTGTGTGTGTGTGTGTGTGTGAGAGAGAGAGAGAGTCTGTATGTGTATGTGTGTGTGTTAGAGTGTGTATGTGTATGTGTGTGTGGTGTGTGTGTGTGAGAGTGTATATGCGTGTGTGTGTGTGTGTGTGTATATTTGTGTTTGTGTGTGTGTGTGTGTGTGTGTGTGTGTGTGTGTCTCTGTCTGTGTCTGTGTGTGTGTGTATGTGTGTGTGTGTGTGTGTGTGTGTGTGTGTGTGTGCATTAGTGTGTGTGTGTGTGTGTGTGTGTGTGTGTGTGTGTGTGTGTGTGTGTGTCTGTGTGCATTAGTGTGTGTGTGTGTGTGTGTGTGTGTGTGTGCATTAGTGTGTGTGTGTGTGTGTTTGTGTGCATTAGTGTGTGTGTGTGTGTGTGTGTGTGTGTGTGTGTGTGTGTGAGGTAAGAGACTGACCTGGGGGTGGGAGAACCCAGGCGGAGCTCTGATGTTGTGCGGCGGTGCTCCATGCAGGGATGCTGCTGCCATGGTGACGTAGGCGTTGTGCATGCCCAGTAGGGGGTGCTGCTGAGCCGCATGCTGGAGAGACAGGGGCACCCCTGGGGGGCATGACTGGGGGGGTGCTGGTGGCTGCTGGGGCAACTGCTGCTGTTGGAAGTGGGTGTGCAGGGGGGGGAACTGGGCAAACTGCTGCTGCTGCTGGGGTAACTGCTGATGTTGTTGCTGGGGCAACTGCTGATGTTGTTGCTGGGGTAACTGCTGATGTTGTTGCTGGGGCAACTGCTGATGTTGTTGCTGGGGTAACTGCTGATGTTGTTGCTGCTGCGGGGTGGGTATCTGTTGGGGCACTGGCTGGGTTGGACCGGGCCTCTGGTGGGTGGCAGGGTGGGCTGGGCCGGATGTGGGCCAAGCAGCCTGCTGGGGCTGGGCCTGCATGGGGCTCTGCTGGTGGAGGCTCTGCTGGTGGAGGCTCTGGTGGTGGAGGCTCTGCTGGTGGAGGCTCTGGTGGTGGAGGCTCTGGTGGTGGAGGTTCTGGTGGTGTAGGCTCTGGTGGTAGTGGTGGGGGTGGGGGTGGGGGTTCGGCTGGTGGCGGGCAGGCTGTGAGGGGGGCCGGCGCGGGGGACCCTGGGGACGCTGCAGGGGCGGGAAGTGGCCCATGTGTGGGGTGGACGGGGGCTTTGGCCAGGGGGGGGTCTGTACGCCAGGCTGATGGGTCTGGGGGGGTCGAGCCGCGGGCTGGTCTACCTGCGCGGGCCGTGATGGTGGCATGGGCTGCACCGGCTGCACTGGCCGAGAGGTCCACGCTCTCTGCACACCGGCGGCACACGGCAAGCCGTCCTTTGGTGCCTCTACAGAGGAAGGGACACAAACGTAGGATAGGATGATGTCACTTATAGGAGTTCAGAAGGGAAAAAAAGGGACAGAAACAGCAAGACTATAGAGAGGCAAGCAGAGTGTGGAGAAGTGTTAAATATCCATTTTCCCCCACTACACACACGCATGCGCACACACTCACACACACACGCACGCACGCACACACAAGCAGAGTGTGGAGAAGTGTTAAATATCCATTTTCCCCCACACACACACACACACTCACACACACACACGCACACACGCACGCACGCACACACACACACACACACACACACACACACACATGCACACACACACATTTTTTTTTTTTGACAAGTTAAGTAATGAGACATTTGCATCCCAAAACAACCAGCAGAAATGGAGACAGCAGTGTATTGTAATCATTATTGTAATCAGCAGTGTATTGTAATCATTATTGTAATCAGCAGTGTATTGTAATCATTATTGTAATCATTATTGTAATCAGCAGTGTATTGTAATCATTATTGTAATCAGCAGTGTATTGTAATCATTATTGTAATCAGCAGTGTATTGTAATCATTATTGTAATCATTATTGTAATCAACAGTGTATTGTAATCATTATTGTAATCAGCAGTGTATTGTAATCATTATTGTAATCAGCAGTGTATTGTAATCATTATTGTAATCATTATTGTAATCATTATTGTAATCAGCAGTGTATTGTAATCATTATTGTAATCAGCAGTGTATTGTAATCATTATTGTAATCAGCAGTGTATTGTAATCATTATTGTAATCAACTTTGAGCACAAAGAGCTAAATAATAAGAGTTTAACTGTATCATCGTATCCTTTCGTGGAGTAAAACCGGACGTGCCCTACGTTTTATTGGTCAGCGTGTGTATTTATTGCATGTTACATGTTAGCACACATTAACTCTTGGCTAGCGCCCGTTGCTATGGCTGCTTTTTGCTGTCAGTGGCTTTTGGAAACATCATGAATATCCCGCTCCCAGCACCTGACGTAAGCGATTACTATTTCTAGACCAGCTCAAAGGTGGTGCTGAGTTGTAACCTGTTTCCCTGAGCCAGAGCCAGGTTTATTTGTGTGGAAGAGCAAAGAACCAGTTTGAGAATGAAGAAAGAAGAGGAGGAGAGAGATGGAAGGAACCGAGAAGGAGTTGCAGATGAAGGTAGAGAAGAGAGAGAGAGAGAGAGAGAGAGAGAGAGACCTGAAATACATTATTACATTTACATTCATGTACTTAGCTGACACTTTTATTGAAAGTGACTTAAAAAGAGAACTATTCAAGCTCCATTGCAAAGGATACCGTGGTGTAACAATAGATACTTTTACAAACACCACCAGACCAGCAGTACGATGAGAGAGCAATAGTGTATGTACCAGCCAAAGATTAATAGAAGAGGGAGGAGAGAAGGAGGAGGGAGAGGAGGAGAGGAAGATGAAGAGGAGGAAGAGAGGAAGAGGATGGGGAGGATGAGGAAGAATATCGGGACGAAGGGGGAGGAGGAGAGGAAGAGGAGGAGGAGAACGAGGAGGAGAGGAAGAGGATGGGGAGGATGAGGAAGAGGAATAGGAAGAGGAAGTGTATGTGGAGGAGGAAGAGGGTGGGGAGGAGGAAGAAGAGGAGAGCAGGAGGAAGAGGAGGAGCAATAGGAGGAGGAAGAATGGGGAGGAGAGGAGGAGGAAGAGGAGGAGGGGTTAGTGTAGTGTAGTGTAGTGTAGTGTAGTGTGTAGTGTAGTGTAGTGTCGTGTCGTGTGTAGTGTAGTGTCGTGTAGCGTAGTGTGTAGCGTAGCGTAGCGTAGCGTAGCGTATAGTGTAGCGTAGCGTGTAGTGTCTAGTGTAGTGTAGCGTAGTGTGTAGCGTAGTGTAGTGTAGTGTGTAGCGTAGCGTAGCGTAGCGTAGCGTAGTGTGTAGTGTAGTGTAGTGTAGCGTAGTGTAGTGTGTAGCGTAGCGTAGCGTGTAGTGTAGTGTGTAGCGTAGCGTAGCATAGTGTGTAGCGTAGTGTAGCGTAGCGTAGTGTGTAGTGTAGTGTAGTGTAGTGTGTAGTGTAGTGTAGTGTAGCGTAGCATAGCGTAGCGTGTTGTGTAGTGTAGTGTAGTGTAGTGTAGCCTAGCGTAGCGTAGCGTAGTGTGTAGTGTGTAGTGTAGTGTAGCGTAGCGTAGTGTAGTGTGTAGCGTAGCGTAGTGTGTAGTGTAGTGTAGTGTAGTGTAGTGTAGTGTAGTGTAGTGTGTAGCGTACCGTAGCGTAGTGTGTAGTGTAGTGTAGTGTAGTGTAGTGTAGTGTGTAGCGTAGCGTAGCGTAGTGTATAGTGTAGTGTAGTGTAGTGTAGTGTGTAGTGTAGTGTAGTGTAGTGTAGTGTAGTGTAGTGTAGTGTAGTATGTAGCGTAGCGTAGCGTAGCGTAGCGTAGCGTAGCGTGTAGTGTAGTGTGTAGCGTAGCGTAGCGTAGCGTAGCGTAGTGTGTAGTGTAGTGTAGTGTAGTGTAGTGTAGTGTGTAGCGTAGCGTAGCGTAGCGTAGTGTGTAGTGTAGTGTAGTGTAGTGTAGTGTAGTGTGTAGTGTAGTGTAGTGTAGCGTAGCATAGCGTAGCGTGTTGTGTAGTGTTGTGTAGTGTAGTGTAGTGTAGTGTAGTGTAGTGTAGTGTAGCGTAGTGTAGTGTAGTGTAGTGTAGCGTAGCCTAGCCTAGCGTAGCGTAGCGTGTAGCATAGCGTGTAGCGTAGCGTAGCGTGTAGCGTAGCGTGTAGCGTAGCGTGTAGTGTAGTGTAGTGTAGTGTAGTGTGTAGCGTAGCGTAGCGTAGTGTGTAGTGTAGTGTAGTGTAGTGTAGTGTAGTGTGTAGTGTAGCGTAGCGTAGCGTAGCGTAGCGTGTTGTGTAGCGTAGCGTAGCGTAGCGTAGCGTAGCGTGTTGTGTAGTGTAGTGTAGTGTAGAGTAGTGTAGTGTAGCGTAGCCTAGCGTAGCGTAGCGTAGCGTAGCGTGTAGCGTAGCGTAGTGTGTAGTGTAGCGTAGTGTAGTGTAGTGTAGTGTAGCGTAGTGTAGTGTGTAGTGTAGTGTAGTGTAGTGTAGCGTAGCGTAGTGTGTAGTGTAGTGTAGTGTAGTGTAGCGTAGTGTAGCGTAGTGTGTAGTGTAGTGTCGAGGGCTCCTGCCGTCACCTTTCGCACTGCTGGCAGGAGCTGGACCAGGGCCTCGGGCGGGTGTCTTGGAGGGGGCAGCAGGGTCCTGGGGTGCCCAGTGTGGTGCAGAGGGGGCAGCAGGGTCCTGGGGTGCCCAGTGTGGTGCCTTGGAGGGGGCAGCAGGGTCCTGGGGTGCCCAGTGTGGTGCCTTGGCAGAGGGGGCAGCAGAGTCCTGGGGTGCCCAGTGTGGTGCCTTGGCAGAGGGGGCAGCTGGTCTCCGTGTGCTCGCTCTGCCCGCTCCTGCCCTGGCACCGGCGCCCACACCAGCACCTGCACCAGCCGGCCCTCTCGCCTGCTTCCTGTCTCCTTGGGGCGAGACGGAGAAAAAACAGACAGAGAATAAACACGAGACGCAGAGCCATCGCCAAGCCTTCGTCTCTTTCTCATCTTCTTTTCTATTGGTTTACATTGTAAACTTTACAGGCCAAGAGCCACATGAGAACACTTGTGTTGTGGAGCGCAGACACAAAGGACGGCTCATTTACGACCACATGCTCATCTCTAGTGGTAAAGTACCCCATCTGAATGCACTTGAGTTGCATCCATGTCCTTCAGATCACTAATGGTCTTTAAACTTCACTTCTCCCTGCGCTTGCCAATCAGGGAAAATAACATTTAGACATATTCTACTGCCTTCATTCGATTCTTACTGTTCTGTTTTTATTTTTTTACTCCTTTTTTTATGTTTTTATTTTTATCCTTATATGTTAAGTGAATGTTAAGTGAAAGCGAGCGAAGACTAACCGGAGGCAAATTCCTTGTTTGTGTACGCAAACCTGGCCAATAAATTCTGTTTTGATGATTCTGATTCTGACTCTGATTTACAAGTAACAGGGACAGCAGTTGTCAAAAGTGACTATTTTATGTCTGTGACTGTGACTGTTCTGGGTCCTTGGCGATGTAAGAGAACTAGTGCCCACTGATATGATGCCGCACACACACTGATCTGATGCCACACACACACACACTGGAGTCCTTGCACCGAGACACAGAGAAGAGCAAGCACGGCACGGGAGAGGAGATGAAAGGAGCATGTGACGGAGTCGATGACCCAGCATGTGACGGAGTCGATGACCCAGCAGTGACGGAGTCGATGACCCAGCAGTCTCCTGGCTCTGGCCCTGGGCTCTCAAGATGCAGGGACAAGCAACAACGGCACAAAACCAGTTTTTCATTGGCAAAAAAGAAAAAAGAAAAACAAAACAAAATAAATAAATAAATAACGAAATAAATAAATATATAAATAACCCTTTTCATTTCCCCGAGAAAAT
>NW_027468685.1:4307102-4312102 GCF_046254945.1 Alosa pseudoharengus
CGCGGGCCAGTGAGTGTCTGGGGTGTAATCTTCAGTTCTGACCCCTGGGGGCGTGATACGGGGGGAAGGCATTACACTGATATCCCCCTTCCTGCCACAGATTGGAAAATGTGTTTTTGGCAAACGTATATAAATTCGCTCAACCAGCAAACCCTTCACTTTTCCCCCCTCCTCTTAACCTTAACCCCCCGCCCCCCCCCCACACACACACACCCACCCACACACACACACCACACACACACACACCATATACACACACACACACACACACACACACTCACACACACATCTGTGCTATCTGGCAGGGGCCACTATCTGTGTGAGTGGTGGTGGCGTTCCTGCGCTGGCTTCTTAAGAGGACTGATTTAGTGCTTTTCTTATCTGTGTGATCCGTCGTGATTAGATTACCCAGTTAATCCATTTGTGCCTCTCCCCCTACCTTCCATGCTTTACTCTCTACCTCTCTCTTCTCCTCCGCCGCCTCCTCCTCTTCCTCCTCTTCCACCGCAGATCTCTTTCTCTCTCTTTCCCTCTCTCTCTCTCTCCTTCTCTCTCTCTTTTTCCCTCTCTCTCTCTCTTTCCATTTCTTCCCTCCTCTGCCCCCACTCTCCTCTTGTCTGTGTGTGTGTGTGTGTGTGTGTGTGTGTGTGTGTGTGTGTGTGTGTGTGTGTGTGTCTGTGTGTGTGTGTGTGTGTGTGTGTGTCTGTGTCCCGCTCTGTCCTCTTGTCTGTCTGTGGGCTATCACGGGAGGCAACAGAGGCTGGCAGCCAAGTGTTTGTGACAGAGACCCTCCTCCTGGAGGAGATAACGCAAGTCATACACACACACACACACACACACACACACACACACACACACACACACACACACACACACGCACACACACACTTCTGTGAGGCTTGTACACATCTTTTCAGTGCAGCCTCGGTGTGTGTGTGTGTGTGATCTTGTGTGTGTGTGTTTGTGTGTGTTCTTATCTTTGATCCGTCAGTCCTAGAGAGTTAGTGAGAAAATGCATAATATGAAAAGGTGGAAGGTGAACCCTAGTGACCAAAAGCAGAGGTAGTGAGGCAGGTAGGTTACGTTCCTGGAAGTCAGAGGTCAATGAAGCTTTTCCAAACCCACTCTTAATCTGAACTGAGATATGAGAAGCGGTCTGGTGTCAGTCGGGCTACTGTTGGTCATTTAAGTCAAGCAGCAACTCTGTGAACTGAAGCCACGTCTGCTGTCGGCCTGTTGCACATGACCTACAGTTGAGCTGAGTGAAGAGTATTGATCATTTTAGTCCTGGACAATCCTAATAATGACCCGACTACAGTTTACAGCTGGAGCAGGACAGGCTAACTGATCTTTTTTTGCATTGCGTGCTCAAGGGGTTGTGTGTGTTAGGACGGTCACTGCAGAGGATGGAGAGGGGTGTGTGTCGCGGATCTGTCGCCTCGTCCCGGTTGTTTGCATCACGATTGCAGCTGGTCAACCTATCCTTACATCCCTACTGGTCAGCTTTCTGTAGGTAGAAAAATGGAGTTCAATTGAGATTATGTTGAATGTTAGATAAGCTAGCCATAACTAGTCACTGACTAGCTCAGTTATCATCTGGTGATCATACGGTATGTTGAATATTAGATAAGCTTCTCTTAACTAGTCGCTAACGTACACAAACCCGTCATCTGGTGAACAGAGTTCTAATGTGATTATGCTTGAATTTCCCCTGGGGATCAATAAAGTATCTATCTATCTATCTATCTATCTATCTAATATCAGATAAGCTACTCTTAACTAGTCACTAACATAGCAGCTCAGTTATCATCTGGTGTGGCTGGATAATGGATCCTTGGAAACAAAAGCTTCAGAGAGAGAACACATTGAGCGTCTCTCATAGCCCCTCCCATGTGTCCTTAGACACAACAGCGAGGGAATCGGAGATAAGACGAGCTTACAATGTGGCTGTATGTAGAGGAAGAGAATTAGCACATTTCAGCCAGTGTCCCAATGTAATGTAAATGTCAGCTATCAGTATTTCATTATGTAACAGTCAGTTGAATAATATGCCAAGGTGTTGGACTCCTCTGAGCAGTGCTTCACTTTTATCGGGACCAAAGCAACGAAGGTCCAGCTTTTAAAGGAGAGACAGAAAAGACCTCTCTCTCTCTCTCTCTCTCACACACACACACACACACACACACACACACACACACACACACAGCTTTTAAAGGAGGGACAGAAAAGACCTCAAGGTCGGTCAAGAGTATATATAGAAAGTCTGGGGAGCAGTGGCCGCTCCTTAAGAAACACTTCAGTGATGAGGCGTCAAGGACGGGCTGATTGATTAGTTTTAATAACAGACTTATTTGCCACTTTTGACCTTTCCTTCAAGGGTAGGCATCAGGTGGTGAGTGAGAAAAGAGAGAATCGACAACAGCTACTGGGTTTTATCAGAGGAGGTCTCTGTGAGTGTGTGTGTGTGTGTGTGTTTGAGTGTGTGTGTGTGTGTGTGTGTGTGTGTGTGTGTGTGTGTGTGTGTGTGTGTGTGTGTGTGTGTGTGTGTGTATGTGCTGTTATCTGTGTGTGTTTCGGTGTGTCTTGGGCCTAGTCCACACGTACCAAACCGATCTTTTTTTCCTCCGTCTTCCCTGAAACCGTATCAAGAATATTTGCGTCCAAACGGATCCATCTCAACACGACTCAACACGTTACTTCATATCCCAGGCCTATAGGTGGCACTGTTTCTTTACAGAAATTGACCAAAGCTTGCGCGCTGTAGGCTATACAAACAGACAGAATAGGCTACGGCGAAAATGGCTAGTGCAAGGAAACCAGAATTGTTTGTGTGGACTGATGATGAACTGTCAACCATAGTCAACTGTAAAACTAATAAACTTCATTTTTACGGTTTGTGAAGGGTGCAGTCCCGTCCTTTATTTGGCTAACGCAGGTACAAATAATCTCCTTTACTTTCTTTGGTTGTAGGATAGTCCGCGATTCACATTAGTTTTGACCATCACCGCAATTGCATAGGCTACTAAACGCTAGGCCTACCCAAGTTCTAGGTTATTCCGTCGCCACATTTATAATATTGCTATAATACCTTCGTTAGTAACAGTCAATACTTTTGCCCGCATCAAATCGTGCATTCGCATTTAGTGCGCTACCATCAGCTTAACATGAGTTCTAAGCGTCTTTGTATGCTCATATCTGACTTCACTAGACTGTGAATGCATGTATTTATGTTGTAAGACATGTAAAATAGATGAATGACACCAGCACTACGCACAAATTAATTTAAACTTACACCACACTTCCCTAATAACTTCTGACTAGTTCTCTCGCGTCACTGACAGTAGTTAGAATGCATCAAAAAAACACTGGGAAAAACAGTGTTCAGTCCACCAAGTCATAAGCTATTAGCACTGTGCAGCACCAGTTGTGATATTTATCCTACTGAGTGTTATCGTAGGTAATGTCATGTATGAAAACTAGTATTGATAGGCAATAAGTGTCAAGGTGTGGCAATGACATCATCAATAGGCAAGTATGCGGTTTCGCCGTCCAAACAAACTCACAAGGGCTACGGTTTCAGATTTTTCCACCCTGGTACCAGGTTTCAAAACAAGTGCGGTTTCGGGCAGTGCGTTTACAGTATTCGTTTGGACGATCGGCCAAGACGAAGCAAAACCTGTGCGTTTAACCCAAAAAGCGTCTCCGTGTGGACGTGGAGTCTATTGTTTATGTGTATGTGTATGAGTATGTGTGAGTGTGTGTGTGTGTGTGTGTGTGTGTGTGTGTGTGTGTGTGTGTGTGTGTGCATTTCTTTACCTGGCAACCAGTCTAACCCTCTTTCCTGCAGCCTTTCTGCTTGTCATGAATACCAATATTTTCTTATGTTTTTTCTGCCCTTTTTTTCTTTATCAACCCCGCTCTGACTCTGTGTGCGTTTGTATGTGTGTGTGTGTGTGTCCGCGTGTGTGTCTGTGTCTGTGTGTGTGTGTGTGTGTGTGTGTGTGTGTGTGTGTCCCGCACAGGGGAGAGAGAGAGAGAGAGAGAGAGAGAGAGAGAGAGAGAGAGAGAGAGAGAGAGGGCATGACCCCTCCTCCTCCTCCACTCCTCCCCTCCTCCTCCTCCCCTCCTCCCCTCCTCCTCCTCCTCCCCTCCTCCTCCCTCCTCCTCCCTCTCCTCCTCCTCCCTCCTCCTCCTCCCTCCTCCTCCTCCTCCCTCCTCTCCCTCCTCCCCTCCTCCTCCTCCACTCCTCTTCCCCTCCTCCTCCTCCTCCCCTCCTCCCCTCCACTCCTCCTCCCCTCCTCCTCCTCCCCACTCCTCCTCCTCCCCTCCTCCCTCCTCCCCTCCTCTCCTCCTCCTCCACTCCTCCTCCCCTCCTCCTCCTCCCCTCCTCCTCCACTCCTCCTCCTCCCCTCCTCCCCTCCTCCCCTCCTCCTCCTCCTCCTCCTCCACTCCTCCTCCACTCCTCCTCCCCTCCTCCCCTCCTTCTCACACAGGCCTGTCCCTCCCTGGTGACTCACTCATGATTAATGTGCTCAGAGCCCAGAGAACCGAACCAAGCAGTCTGAACCACTCTGGCACTCATCCAGCATCACATCAGGCCCACATCAGGGCCACATCAGGCCCACATCAGGGCCACATCAGGGCTGCATCAGGGCCACATCAGGGCTGCATCAGGGCCACATCAGGGCCAGATCAGAGCCACATCAGGGCCACATCAGGGCTGCATCAGGGCTGCATCAGGGCCACATCAGGGCCACATCAGGGCTGCATCAGGGCCACATCAGGGCCACATCAGAGCCAGTTCAGGGCCACAGCAGGGCCAGATCAAGACCAGATTAGCACCAGGTGTGGCCAGGTGAGGGCCAGGTGATGGCCAGATGTGACGCTAAGTTCCAGTCCTGAATCCTCTTCCTGGAGGCCAGCCTGTGTGTCTCTGTGTCTGTGTCTGAGGTTACAGTAATATATTCATGAAGCAGTAATGTGCACTATGATCTCACAGC
>NW_027468685.1:4332102-4334602 GCF_046254945.1 Alosa pseudoharengus
ACAGAATCTCTCTCCGTCACTGACGCAAGTTGAACCAAAGTGAAACCAAATTCCAGCGTCTGCATTCACCTTCTGTCTACCTCACACACATACACACACACACACACACACATGATGGCAAACATGCTTATACACACTCCCACTCTTACAGACGTACTCACATAATCACTCACTCACACACATCTGTCCTAGCAGGAGTCTTCTGCTCCTCTTACAATTAGCGGATGCCAGGATGCCAGGGTAGCAGGCGCGTCCCATCGTGCCCTGCCTGGTGCCACACCACTTACCTGTAATGAGCTGCTCGACGATGGAGTCATCTCAGGAGTGTGTGTGTGTGGGTTTGTGTGTGTGTGTGTGTATGTGTGTGTGTGTGTATGTGTGTGTGTGTGTGTGTGTGTGTGTGTGTGTATGTGTGTGTGTGTGTGTGTGTGTGTGTGTGCTTGGTGCACAGCTGCGTCTCACTGTTGTTCAAGATGCTTAATTGGTGGAAGCGCTAAGTTCTTAGGGCATGCTCTCACACCTGCGCTTTCCAGTCTGGTGAAATACAAACCCCGCCAAGGACGCTTGGAAGGAGGTGATTGTGGTCTGGTCCCAAAATGACCTCTGGGGCGGTTTGTTTGTGGTGGGAATCCAACCTGAATCGATTGGACTGGACTACCAGGGTCAGGACGCAGAGTTGAGCGGTAGCGCTCCTGCCAGGTGTGCCCGGGTGTGATTGGCACTCTGGGATGCTGCAGCAGCCTGCCCAGTAGTAGTAAACATCGCACACTTCCCAAACACGTCTGTGGTTTAACATGTCGGCTGTTAGCGCGTTGTTAAAGAGCACCCTGGTTTCGCTCAGTCGTCTGAAAAAGGATGTCTTCTTTTGCAAAGTGTGAAGCAGTAGGCTATTTTCCGGATGTATCATCATCTTCAGCGTTCTGCTGCTATCATTTTGTCTGGTGTATTGTCCACATATTGTAATTATCACAGCTGTAAGCAAATGCCAACTCTGTCGTTGCTCCATATGAAAGTGAATAACAATAGCGCATGCAGGACTCTGTCGTTGCTCCATATGAAAGTGAATAACAATAGCGCATGCAGGACTCTGTCGTTGCTCCATATGAAAGTGAATAACAATAGCGCATGCAGGACTCTGTCGTTGCTCCATATGAAAGTATATAACAATAGCGTATGCAGTCGTTCAGACCGCAGGACCTTTTCACTTTATCTACCGTATTCTCTTGTTCCAGCCCCAGACTAAGATGTCCAGATGTCCCCATTTCCACAGAACTGGAAATGTCCTCAGTTCTCATGTCAGAAACTCGGTCACTCCAGACAAATAATCAGACAGACAATGGGCCTCATTCACCAACCGTTCTTCCAAAGAAATTTGTTCTTAAAACCCACTTGCACAGTTTTTATTTTTAAAATGAGGTATTTTAAAATAAATAAACAACGAAAAGAATGCACACCCTCCAAGGAGCTGGCAAGGGAAAATAAACTAAGAAAAACTTGGCCGCCGCACACTCTTAATCATTTTATTTAATTCCAACATTTCGGCCTGTCAGCCTTTGTCAAGGTTCCTGAGAACGAAATAAACACCACAAATAACACTTTTTCACTTTTTATACCAACTACTTAAAGACCTTCTATGCAACATTTTCAGTATTATGTGGGGATTCGCAGGGTGTTTACCTATGCTAATTAAGAACAATTGGCTCACCCTGTCAACTTTAGAAGAAATAGGATTCAGTATGATAAGAACGAAAGTGCGAACAATTCTGAGGTTTAAGAACACCTTAGTGAATCTGCTTAAGTGTTTTCGTAGAGAAAAACACAGTTAAGAAAATTGGTAGGAAAATATTGGTGAATGAAGCCCATTGTTCCTACAAGGTTTCACAGTGAACTAAGAGCAGAACTGCGTTCCACGTTGACAAACTTGGAACTCGGACCAGACTCGGACCAGAGCAAACTAGAGGTGTGAAAATCTCCTAGGAGACCCAGACTCCAGTCTCCGCCCTAGCAACCAGCTGGAGGAATCTGCTGGAGGACTTCTTCTCATGCCTGGGGGGCGGGGCTGGGGGTTGGCCGTTGTCAGGGTGATATTTGTGGGATTCCTTCCTTCCCATCATGGATTTATTAGTGGTGGAAATGGACGATTAATTAGTGGTCTCGGGTGTGGATGTGTCCTGGCCGAGTTATGTAGGCCGCGGCTGCAGAACTGATGGATGGAGGCCGCTCAGTTATTACAATTTCAGATTGAGGGTGATATTTCAAGCCCCCCCCCATGACAAGTATGCAAAAGAGAAGCGCAATCACTGCCATCGCTGCGCCAGCGTACCAATGCTACTGCCATCACTGCCATTGTGCCTGCTCGGGGCCATGGGCTGGTTATTAAAATCCTCAGCATTAATAATCAAGGATGGCATCTCCCCTCTACACCCCACACACACACACACACAATCCTGAACACCTTCCCTGACCCCCCCCCCCCCCCACCCCACACACACACACACAC
>NW_027468685.1:4339602-4344602 GCF_046254945.1 Alosa pseudoharengus
CAGATACGGACAACACAGTTTGTGTTGTTTTTAACACATCTCTGTGTCCAGATAGGGACAACACAGTTTGTGTTGTTTTAAACACATCTCTGTGTCCAGATAGGGACAACACAGTTTGTGTTGTTTTAAACACATCTCTGTGTCCAGATAGGGACAACACAGTTTGCGTTGTTTTAAACACATCTCTGTGTCCAGATAGGGACAACACAGTTTGCGTTGTTTTAAACACATCTCTGTGTCCAGATAGGGACAACACAATTTGCGTTGTTTTTAGCACATGTCTGTGTCCAGATAGGGACAACACAACTTGCGTTGTTTTTAACACTTCTCTGTGTCCAGATAGGGACAACACAGTTTGCGTTGTTTTAAACACATCTCTGTGTCCAGATAGAGACAACACAGTTTGCGTTGTTTTTAACACTTCTCTGTGTCCAGATAGGGACAACACAGTTTGCGTTGTTTTAAACACATCTCTGTGTCCAGATAGAGACAACACAGTTTGCGTTGTTTTTAACACTTCTCTGTGTCCAGATAGGGACAACACAGTTTGCGTTGTTTTAAACACATCTCTGTGTCCAGATAGGGACAACACAGTTTGCGTTGTTTTAAACACATCTCTGTGTCCAGATAGAGACAACACAGTTTGCGTTGTTTTAAACACTTCTCTGTGTCCAGATAGGGACAACACAGTTTGTGTTGTTTCCTTTTTTTATTTGTTACACAATATGTGTTGAAAATAACACAACTTGTCCAGATAGGGACAACACATTCGTTTTAAGAGTGTATGTATTCATATAATCTGGAGGAAGGGTTTTTGTCTGCATACTGATTTTGTAGCTTCCAGAAGATCTATATAAGGGCATATGTAGCTTCCAGAAGATCTATATGAGGGCATATTTTGATGATCTATATGAGGGCATATTTTGATCTATATGAGGGCATATTTAGATCTATATGAGGGCATATTTTGATGATCTATATGAGGGCATATTTTGATGATCTATATGAGGGCATATTTTGCTTCCAGAAGATCTATATGAGGGCATATGTAGCTTCCAGTATATGAGGGCATATTTTGATCTATATGAGGGCATATTTAGATCTATATGAGGGCATATTTTGAAGATCTATATGAGGGCATATTTTGATTATCTAAATGAGGCCATATTTTGATCTATATAAGGGCATATTTAGATCTATATGAGGGCATATTTTGATGATCTATATGAGGGTATATTTAGATCTATATGAGGGCATATATGAGGGCATATTTAGATCTATATGAGGGCATATTTTGATGATCTATATGAGGGCATATTTAGATCTACATGAGGGCAAATATGAGGGCATATTTAGATCTATATGAGGGCATATTTTGATGCGAAAAAGTTGTGCTTTTGCACACCTCCTTGGGACGGGTGCATCGGAGAAGGACCACAGGGGTGCGTCGGAGAAGGACGAGAATATCAAAGGAAGTAGGAAGCTCACTCACGATGTCTTCATTTGCAATTGGAGCTGTTTATTGCAACGTTTCAGTCAGATGGCCATCATCAGGCAATTTTACAAAACACAATTCATATTTTGATGCAAAATGTATAATTTTAGAGAATGTATTGTTTTCAGTGCCTGTGTAAAACGTAAGTCTACACACTCCCATGAGTGCGACAGGCAGGCAGACACAGCGGACAGAGCAGACAGGCATGCGGGTGTTTTGTCTCTCCAGGGAGCCGTAATGGCGTCGTCACTGCAGTTTCCTCCCTAAAGGAGGCTGGGCCAGCTCTGGGCCTAATGTGGGCCGTATCCGGGCCAAGTGTGGGCTAGATCCGGGCCAAGTGTGGGCTAGATCCGGGCCAAGTGTGGGCTAGATCTGGGCCAAGTGTGGGCTAGATCCGGGCCGAGTGTGGGCTAGATCCTGGCAGAGTATGGGCTAGATCCGGGCCATAGCACCACCTGTCAGTAGGAGTCTGACTCATAGCTCTTTCATGTCCCAGGATGCACTAGCGTAGCGCCTAGCAAGCTGAGGCAGATGAAGGCAGATGAAGGCAGATGAAGGCAGGGTGGTGTGATCATGCCTGACGTATATACGCTCTTGATTGACAGGGACAGCCTTGCGTTGTAGTTTAGTCAGGAGAGCAAATCCCCACCCTGTCCCTCAGTCTCCCAGGAATGGAGGAATGGGCTGGAAGGATACCTGGAGACACACCTTCCATATATACAGACATCCATATTTCTGTCCTATCTAAATAAAAGCAAAACGCCCCAAAATATAATAAAATATACTATGACCCAATGACACTATGGAGTTCCGGTCTTAGCAAAGTTTGGATTGGCGATTACTCTAAATATATAAAATAAAAATTATATAAATATGATCATTTCTTGCTGGAGAAGAATACATCTCCACTACTTCACTGTTTGTTTGTTTTTTCACTGTATCCAACCAGAGTCCCTGGAGGCTCATGTTCTTGCAGACTTTTTTTCTTTCTATTTTCTTTCCAAATGAACACAAGTTTATACCATATGTGCACATGGACAAACACCCCGAAACACACACACACACACACACACACACACACACACACACACACACACACACAGAGCTGACTAATTATGAGTGTGTGCAATTAGGCTATATGGGGGCTGAGTCATGCTTTTGTTTGTATTGTGAGTGTAGATAGATTTTCTCATCTTTGTCATCTCTGGGTTGTTCAAAAAATCTCTTCTCTGTGTAGGAAGCTCAGCTCCAGAATACTTTGGAATTAACTTGTCACTGTAAAACCAGCAGAAAATTGACTTGGGCCATTACAGAAAGAAGTGTGTGTATTACAGACAGCAGTGTGTGTATTACAGGAATTAGTCATCAACGAAGAGTAGAGTTGATTCACTCTGCTGATACATTTTATGCATTATGTGTACTAGATGCATTATGTGTACTAGATGCATTATGTGTATGGACATTGCATGGCTATCTCTGGCCTGTAAGTGCAGCAGCTTTATTGTTTGTGTTTATTTGGTATTGACCCGAGCACTGTGTGTGTGTGTGTGTGTGTGTGTGTGTGTGTGTGTGTGTGTGTGTTTGTGTGTGTGTCCGGAGCACCACCACTCACTTTGTCTTACACTCAAACTATTTGCTAATCCGCAGGGGCTCCTGCTACTCTGGAAGCAGAACTGTGATAGTGATTGTTGTGAGAATGGTACACAGCGGCTGAGATAGAGTTGAATGTGGACTTGGTCTCGGCGGAAGCTCTTGTAGCGTGTGCTATTGAGGAAGCTCTTGTAGGGTATATTTAACAATAGTCAGTGTGTGCTATTGAGGAAGCTCTTGTACATATTTAACAATAATCAGTGTGTGCTATTGGGGAAGCTCTTGTAGGGCATATTTAACAATAATCAGTGTGTGCTATTGAGGAAGCTCTTGTAGGGCATATTTAACAATAATCAGTGTGTGCTATTGAGGAAGCTCTTGTAGGGCATATTTAACAATAGTCAGTGTGTGCTCTTGAGGAATCTCTTGTACATATTTACAGTGCTATTGAGGAAGCTATTGTACATATTTAACAATAGTCAGTGTGTGCTATTGAGGAAGCTCTTGTACATATTTAACAATAGTCAGTGTGTGCTATTAAAGAAGCTCTTAGGGTACATATTAAACATTTATTTTATATTTGGCCTGTTATGAAATCATGTATTGAACAATTTAGGCACAGCTCAGTTTTATGAAACTCAAATAGCATGGATGCATGCTCAGCATTTTGTGATCATTAAAGCCACTTTCACAAACTCTTAGTCAGCTGTCCTCTGATTTACTGATATCTAGGTGATATTTGTAACGTCTATTTTGTATTTGGCCCATTATGAAATCATGTAGAATAATTTAAACACATTGTAAAACTTAAAGTCCAAATTTGGAGACATCCATGCATGTCGAAATTTGCTGCAAATTCAGAACTGGATTACTCTGGAACGGCTAACTGTACAGGGGGCTGCTTTACACCTTTGTGTTCGGTAAGGTCAGCTGTTTATTCTGATATATGGTTTGTTATGTGTTGAACGAAGGGAAGTACTCCACCGAGATGAATGTAGGGAGATGGGCGCAGAACCTTCAGTATAATTATGATTAAATTTAATTATATTATTCACTTAAGTGTAATTTTCTCGCGAACCGTTCACCACAGCAATTAACGGCTAACATAGTTTAAAAGCTGAGAGAAAGCTCTTTAATGTGATGTGATAGGCTACTTGTGAGTCTGTGTGATGAGTAGGCAAGTAGTTCAACTGAGAAGAATGGGTGAATTTGGACGCACTTTCTTTCTTGCTGTGCGCTGTCACTTTCTCCAC
The DNA here is from genome assembly GCF_046254945.1 of Alosa pseudoharengus. Classification (NCBI taxonomy): domain Eukaryota; kingdom Metazoa; phylum Chordata; class Actinopteri; order Clupeiformes; family Clupeidae; genus Alosa; species Alosa pseudoharengus. Next base: position 4,343,941 of record NW_027468685.1, read on the forward strand.
TGCGTAAAAGACTAAATTAATTTGCGCTGTAAATGCTTAGATTTTTTTGACAGGCCATAGGCTAAATACAAATCGTTATTAGTCGGACGCAAAACAGAATATTAAAAGAAGGGGGCACCAAGGTCACCACATACTGCACACACAGTAACGAAGCCAACTCAGGATGCTCGACATGGTTCGTGAAGTTAGTTGTATTGCCAACGTGCTTGATGTTAATGTGTCAGGTTTTATACACCGCGTACGTCTTGTCTAGTTTCCCATTAAATTAGTAGAATCTGAAATGTGCCCAGATGTCCGCTTTCCAAGCTTTGGGTGCGTTTTTAATTACCCGTCTATCGCGGTCATCTCCCTCAGTCATCTTGATTCTTTAGTGTTGTTGTTATGCTAGCTAGTGCTGCCGCTTAGCATGTAGCTACAGGTTGTGCATGTCATTACAACGTTGCTCCGGAAATGCCCCTAAGTAATTGAAACTTCACAACTTTATTGTCCACTCAAGGCCAGAAAATAAACAGTAACATAATCGATCATGGCACGTTGCCGCATCGATGCTGAATCGTGCATGCCCTGCATTGCAATGCATCGCCGAATCGATTATTGTTGACACCACTAATATTTAACAATAATCTGTGTGTGCTATTGAGGAAGCTCTTGTAGGGCATATT
>NW_027468685.1:4347102-4349602 GCF_046254945.1 Alosa pseudoharengus
GGGTGGAGGTGATAGAACGCCCACACACCTGTCTTATATCCCCTCACTGTGTTAATCAGTCTGTTAAAGGGACAGGCAGGAGTAGAGGAGGCTTCATTGTGTTTGCTGTGTTTATTTGTGTGTATGTGTATGTGTATGTGAGTGTGAGTGTGTGTGTGTGTGTGTGTGTGTGTTTCTTTTTTAAGAAACGGGATTTATTGAATCATAGTTCCCTTTGGCTCCTCTGCTCTCCTCCTCTTTTAACAACGGGGTGGGGGGGGGGGGGGGGGGGTTGGGCTGGCACTAGTGCCACTGCCCATACAAAAATGTGGTATATGGCAATATATGTAAATCACATATATTATGTATATGTCAATGTATGCCTCATATATTCCTCTATGGACATATATTTGCACTCATATTAGGTAAATATATTGCAAAATATATGTAATGTTCTGCTATGTCACATTTATAGAAATATGTCACAATATATGTATATTTCAGAAATATAACATTGTTGATGTTCCAAAGAAAACACACAAAATATTTGTTTAACCTTTTATTAAAGTTTATTTTTTCCACACAAACAGTGAGTAAACTCTCCAGGTAGAAACTTTTTTTCTCTGTATGGAAGTGGCACACATTGATTTGGCAGAATGCACTCAGGGCAGCAGTCCTCACAAATCACCACCTGCAAACAGGGAACAGAGAAGATTAATATGCTGTAAAACACACGGAACATGAAAAAACCATCACTGAAGCACTACTACCTTCACATGCATCTTTAATAAACACACGCCTTGGCACAAGTAAGCTTAAATAAGGGCTATGAGATGAAGAACATGTAGCCTAATGATCCATACATCAGAATACTTTGACAAGATTTGGGAAAGATTCTTGAAAGATTGGAGTCTTTTAACTAATGCCACCCATTCAAGCTTTACTCAAAAGACTTTCAAGAATCTTCCCCAAATCTTGTCAAAGTCTTCTGTTGAAAGAATGGCTTAACACTACCCTTCACAAACTAAAGATCCATTTAAGCCTACTAACGTTCACGTTAGCCTGCATGGTTATTAGCAGCCACTTTAAATGTAGCCTAAGTTATAGCTAGGTTAGCTAACTTACTTACACCTGATATGTCATTCAAACTAAAACTTATATTCATAACGACATCTCAGACAGGCTTGTTGTTGGATATGATGTTAACTATCATTCTAGATATTCCACATAATGGTAAAGTTAGTTAATGGAAAAGTTAACATTAATAGCTAACATCGCTAACGTTAACGTTAGCAATATTAGCTCGCTAACGTTATCGATAGCTAATTGATAACATTAACGTTAGCTAATTCTAACATGATGGTTAGACTGTTAACAAACGGATTTGGTTAACATTACACACATTATAAAAACAATATTTTTCTAACTAATTCCCGTTTACTAAAGGCCTTCTTACATTGGATATGATGACAGCAGAGTTTGCACAGCTTACAAAGTCAGATGCATGACAGGACAGAAAAGTGACGGTTGAAGTCACTGTAGTTGGTGTTCAAAAGTCAGTCAAGGGTGGGGGATGGGCATTGCTGTGTGCGCATGCGCATATCAAGATACTACAAGCATCTGTTATATTTAAAGTAGCTTTGGCCTCACACATTTTTGTATGCACATGGTGCAACGCAAACGCTCCACACAAAACATTGACACATAAGGCAAAAGATGCCGAGCAGCATAGTCGACACCATACCTGTGACGCCAAGACATAAACAAATATATTCACACTAAGTTCTCCATTTGGAAAATAAGGCTAATGGAATCTAGTGTATGGATATGTAGGCCTATGCCACCATATATGGAGACTACAAATATGTCTGCCACATATTCACACATAAAGTTCTCCATATATTTAGAAAATAAGTAGTGGAATCTAGTGTATGGAAATGTATGCCACCATATATGGAGACTACATATAAGTCTGTCACATATTCACACATAAACTTCTCCATATATTTGGAAAACAAATAATTGGATCTAGTATATGAAGATATATAGCATCTTATATGGGAAATTAAAATATTTTGTATGCATGTATGGACATATAGCTTTGAATATATGTTTGACATAAATATTTGAATCGCATATATGTCCATATAAGTAAAATTATAAGTCCCTGTTATTTGACATATATGTTCATATATTGCCATATACCACATTTTTGTATGGGTGAGTGTTATGGGTGTCCTTAATGCTGTCACACACACACACACACACACACACACAAACACACAAAAACAGATACACACACACATAGACATACACATAGCCAAACACACACACACACACACACACACACACACACACACAACACACACATAGACACACACAACACATGCAATTTTGTGTACTTCTTAAATGAAAGACAGCAAAAAACCCTGTGCATAAACATAAAGGTGCCAATTCTAGCTGCTCCCATTCCCTAACACTCTGTAGCACTCTACATAAAGTACAACACAGAATGCTGAGC
>NW_027468685.1:4359602-4364602 GCF_046254945.1 Alosa pseudoharengus
GGAGGAGATGTGGTTATGGTGGTGGAGATATGGTTATGGTGGTGGAGGAGATGGTGGTGGAGGAGATATGGTTATGGTGGAGGAGATGGTGGTGGAGGAGATATGGTTATGGTGGAGGAGATGGTGGTGGAGGAGATATGGTTATGGTGGAGGAGATATGGTTATGGTGGTGGAGGAGATGGTGGTGGAGGAGATATGGTTATGGTGGAGGAGATATAGTTATGGTGGTGGAGATATGGTTATGGTGGAGGAGATATGGTTATGGTGGTGGAGGAGATGGTGGTGGAGGAGATATGGTTATGGTGGAGGAGATATGGTTATGGTGGAGGAGATATAGTTATGGTGGTGGAGATATGGTTATGGTGGAGGAGATATGGTTATGGTGGTGGAGGAGATGGTGGTGGAGGAGATATGGTTATGGTGGTGGAGATATGGTTATGGTGGCTCTGTCCTCCCAACCATGCACTCACTGCACGAGGCATTTCAATCAATGCAGTGTCTTTGCCAAAGGCAAGAATGCTATAACATAAAATTATATTCGTTCATCCCTAATAGATTTATTTTCTGTATTTCGTGCTTGCAGCTTATTACAAAGCCATTTAAGAAAGCCATTTAGGTGGCAATGCAAAGCATGACAAACAAGGGATCGAGCATGTTTCATTTGTCAACGCTGATTTATTTATTTTCCTCGGAGTAATTGACTGTTTTTGAAATAGTACTCTCTCTCTCTCCCTCTCTCTCTCTCTCTCCCTCTCTCTCTCTCTCTCTCTCTCTCTCTCTCTCCTGTCTTATTTTCACTCTCTCCTTCCGTTCTTTTCTCCTTGGTTTGTCATTCCTCGTCCCTAATAGTCCAAGCCAATTTCATTACCCCTAATAACCATGAAGTATTTCTGCGGCCGGTTGCACACCCTATCCGATGTGAGATAATGTGTAGGCAGTAAATGTTCAGGCAGCTCCGTGCTTAGGGCTGGGGGGGGGGGGGGGGGGGTTGGGGGTAGATGCAGCTCAGATAGGAACAATGCAATTAATACATGCCAGAGTACCGAATTACAAACAGCTCAGTGGAACTATGGAAATTGATATGTATGGTGATGGTGTAAATCGCCTTCATTGACCTCAGCAATGCCTTTGACACCATTAACCGTGACATGCTCTGGGAACAACTTGGCAAACTTAGTGTACCACCCAAGTTCTTCTCCATTCTGCAACAATTGCACGATGGCATGCAAGCCAGAGTTGTTATGGGAGGGCTTCAGTCTGATCCCTTTAAGGTCAATGTTGGGGTGAAGCAAGGCTGTGTCCTGGCACCAGTACTGTTCAATCTCCTCCTCACAGCAATCACCCGACTGTTCCACCACGCCCTGCAGCACAAAGATGGTATAGACCTGGAATACCGCCTTGATGGCAACCTCTTCAACATCCGGCGGCTCCAAGCTCAGACAAAAACATCAACCTGCCACATCCATGAGCTCCAGTATGCAGATGACTGTGCTGTCTTAGCACACAGCCCAGAATCCATGCAGCATGCTCTGGACACCATTTCAGCGTTGTATCAGTCCTTTGGTCTTCAAGTAAACACCAAGAAGACAGAGGTCATGGCGCAACTCTGTACCAAATCTCCTTCACATGTTGGCTTCCACATCAATGGCAGTCCACTCAGTCTTGTTGACCATTTTACATACCTGGGCTCCACACTCTCTGCAGATTCCACCCTTGACAGTGAAATCCACCATCGGATCAACAAAGCCTCATCAGCCTTTGGGCGCCTTAGGAAGAGAGTATTCGGCAACAACAACCTAAAAATCAGTACCAAAGTAGCTGTCTATAATGCAGTCTGTGTCACCACCCTACTCTATGGGGCAGAAACATGGACGCCGTATAGACGCCACATAAACAGCCTGGAGATGTTTCACATCAGATGCCTCCAAAAAAAACTCAACCTGTCCTGGGAGGACCGCATCCCCCATACTGACATTCTGACTGCGACTGGCACCACCAGCATGGAAGCAGCTTTGGCCAAGAGGCATTTACGCTGGGTTGGCCACACCATTCGCATGCTTGGCTATCGCGTTCCACGCCAAGTCCTTTATGGACAGTTGCTCAACTCCAAGCGGGCCGCTGGTGGCCAGAAGAGACGATACAAGGACTTTACCAAAGAACTCTTGAAGCGCTGCAACGTCAACCCTGGCCAGCTCGAGGCAATAGCATCCAACAGACCAGCCTGGAGAGCCACGTGCAACAAAGCAGCTGAGCAAAGCAAAGCATCAACGGCAACAATGTTGACCAATCACCCCCCCCCCCCCAACCCCCTGGAACAAGCGTCATCATCGGACACGATGGACAGCTAACCGTGTGTGTTTGTGTGTGTGTGTGGGAATGATGGCTGAAGTGCAGAGTCTAGTATAACCTAAAGCAAAGTGAAGTAATAACTAAGCAAAATCAAACAGCATGGACAAGACCTTGACCACTAACACTGATGAATTAGCCCAATGCTCCTGCATACCACATGATTGCTATAATTCATGCCCAATCATTGTCCCTGTAGATAGACTGTTTAAACCCACTATTTAAATCAGGGCAGTTGTAGATAGACTGTTTAAACCCACTATTTAAATCAGGGCAGTTGTAGATAGACTGTTTAAACCCACTATTTAAATCAGGGCAGGTAGTGTTGTGATGAATTTGGATGTTCATTCATCTACTTGTAATTCAATGGTCCAAACCCAGAGGGTTGAAAAGTTGTTTGTTGGTGCGCACATCCAAGGCAGGTGCTGGACAAAAAGTGCTAGGCTATCAAAAGGAAAAAAGGGTGGAATGTTCGCACACTTGCTCCCATCAGGAGCAACAGGACTGGTGAATAGTCATTAAATAGTCACTGGTGAATAGTTGTTAAATAGTCACTGGTGAATACTCATTAAATAGTCATTGGTGAATACTCATTAAATAGTCACTGGTGAATAGTCATTAAATAGTCACTGGTGAATAGTCATTAAAACATCCTGATGTGAGTGTGCGGACATTCCACCCTTTTTCCATTGGATATCTAAACCCAGGGTTGACCCATACTTGGCCCAAGCTACATCTCAGACCTGATTCAGACCAGAATGCTGCAGCAGACTCAGCTCCTGCAGGACGTGTGCCTACCTCAGCAGGTTGTGGGTCCTCTGGGGGTCCTTCTGAAGTGATAGGTGTCCTGCCATGTGCCTGCGTTGGTTGTGAGTAATCCCTCTGACTGTGAGAAGACAGCGAGGACCCTTCTATCTTACAGCCCTCTGGCTTGTGGGGTGTCCCAGATTCCTATCTTGATTAAGGATGACAGTGTACTCTCCCTTTACACTCATCACTGTGTGTGTGTGTGTGTGTGTGTGTGTGTGTGTGTGTGTGTGTGTGTGTGTGTGTGTGTGTGTGTGTGTGTGTGTGTGAGAGAGAGAAAGAGAGATAAAAGAGGCAGAGAGAGAGAGAAAAATGACTAAGTGTGTGTATAAATGAGTGTGCAGACCATTTTTGGATATTCCTAATATGACTGAGTAAGTGTGTACGTGAACACAACATGATAAGTGAGGTGTGTATGATTCAGCTCATCAATCGTGAGTGAGAGGAGTATAAAAATAGAGTGTGTGAGTAAGCGCTGGGACCGAGCTGTGTGTGTGTGTGTGTGTGTGTGTGTGTGTGTGTGTGTGTGTGTGTGTGTGTGTGTGTGGTGTGTGTGTGTGTGTGTGTGTGTGGTGTGTGTATGTGTGTGTGTGTGTGTGTGTGTGTGTGGGTGGGTGGGGTGGGGGAGTGGGTGGTTGGTGGGTGTGTGGGTGGATTGTGTTATTAAGACTTTGTGCTACTATGTGAATATGTGTGAATGTACATGTGTGTTTATGTGTGTGTGTGTGTGTGTGTGTGTGTGTGTGTGTGTTTGCCAGTGAGTGTGACACTGAGTTTGCCGCTGGCCATTAGAGTGAATGTGAAAACTTCAGAGTCATTTAGGTCCATTTATCCAGCAGTGATGAGTTTTTCTGCCGTGTCCAGCAAATGACCACTAATCATTCCTGCCCAGTGCCCACTTCTCTTCCTCCCCCTCTCTCTCCTTCCTCTTCTCCTCTCTTCCTCCCCTCTCTCTCTTTCCTCTACTCCTCTCTTTCTCCCCCAATCCTCTCCTTCTCTCTTACTCCTGCTATCCCCCTTCCTCTCTTCTCTTCCATTTCTACCCTCTCTCATCTCCTCCTCCCCCCCTATCATCCCCCTCTCTTCTCTTATGTCTTTCCTCTCTTTCTCTCTTCCCTTCCTCTTCCCCTCTCATCTCTCCTCTCCCCCTCTCCTCTCCTCCTCTCCTCCTCTCTTCCTCTCCCCCTCTCCTCTCTCCTCTCCCCATCTCCTCCCCTCCTCCCCTCCCCTCTCCTCTCCCCCTCTCCTCTCCTCCCCTCCTCTCCTCCTCTCCCCTCTCCTCCCCTCCCCCTCTCCACTCCCCCTCTCTCCTCTCCTCTCCCCCTCTCCTCTCCCCCTCTCTCCTCTCCTCTCCTCCTCTCTTCTCCTTACCCAGCTGTAGTCTGGTGGCCATGCTGAGTGCTGAGCTGAGTGAATTATTTAGATCTGCTCTGCCATTCCTCTTTCTCTTCACTCTTCCTTTTTTACTCTCTCTCTCTCTCCCTCTCTCTCTTCTTCCTCCCTCCCTCTCTCTCTCCCCTAATTTGGTGTAATTCTCTTTCAGTCACTGAATCAGTCTTCTCTCTAACCACTCTCTGCGTCGCTTTGCCTTCCAACCCTCCCACCCCTTCACAACCCCCCAGACAATCACCCACACGGTCCGTCTCCTCGTGAGATCCACACGGTCCGTCTCCTCGTGAGATCCACACGGTCCGTCTCCTCGTGAGATCCACACGGTCCGTCTCCTCGTGAGATCCACACGGTCCGTCTCCTCGTGAGATCCACACGGTCCGTCTCCTGATGAGATCCACACGGTCCGTCTCCTCGTGAGATCCACACGGTCCGTCTCCTCGTGAGATCCCTTTGCT
>NW_027468685.1:4369602-4379602 GCF_046254945.1 Alosa pseudoharengus
TGATTCCCCTTCAGAGGTCAAATCAGAGGTTCACAGGCTACTGTGGTCTTGGTCAGTGGCGCCGCCAGCAGTAATCCTTTACGCACTGTGCGTACAATTTTTTCAACACTTTATTCATTAAATCATTCAATATTACAACAATAAAAATAGCTTGTGTACTGTCTTAATTGAAACATGCTTCGCGCACAAATGATAGCCTAGGGCAAAGAGAATGGACATCTCAACATAAGGATACATTAGAAGATGATGATTGGTGTAAACTTTCTCACACGACGTGATAAGCAGTTCTGGCGCTTAAAGACACAACGTTCCATTCAGTCATAAATCATTCAAGCGTAGTGCTCGTCATGACAAGAAAACAGCAGCATAATATTTTTCAGGTGTTTAACAGTAGGTGGACAGTAGGCCATCCTGTCACTCTGTTTGGAACATCGCAGTTCGGCTTGATAAGATTCCGTTAATGTGTGTATGGATCATCTCAAAGTTTGGGACCACCAAACAGCAGTGTAGGCAAAGCAAATCCTAATTGTTAGGTTACCATAGCTTCTCTAGGCCTTCTATCGGAAATCGCCACATAAGCTCATTCGCTTCTTTTTTCTTTTCTTTCTTGTTCGCGTGTTGGGTAGTGAAGCGATAACGCATTTAAAGCAGTACATCATGTGAGCCAGAGCCGATATGGCCAGAGCTGCTCTGTAAAGGTATTTCTGTCCCACCCAAAATTTGCTGAACTACTTGTGAAGTAGCCTATTCATCACAGACATCACATGTATCACACGAAAGAGCTTTTTCTCAGCTTTTAAACGATGTTCGTGGTTAGTTGTTGTGGTAAACGGTTCGTATAAAAACATATATCAGAATAAACAGCCGACCTTACCGAACACAAAGGTGTAAAGCATTCCCATGTACAGTTAGCCATTCCAGAGTAATCCGGTTCCAACTTTGGGGTTCACAATGTGTTTAAATTGTTCAATAGGCCTACTTGATTTTATAGGCTAACAGGCCAAATACAAAATAAATGTTACACATATCGCCTAGATATCTGTAAGCATTACAATCAGAGGATATACATATAGGGCAGACAGACGCTCATGAGTTCATGCTTTGTTTTATCGCTGGATTTTAGGATAGCCTATTATGGCAACCGATTGCATTCCGAGCTACAGTCAACTCTAGCAGGCATTAAATGACTGGAGACTGAATTTAAAAATTGACATAATGTGCTGTCTCTTGCTGCTTTTGATCAGTTAGATTTATTTGCAATCTCCTGTGGTGGGCTGGACATAGCATCGAAATGCCCGCCCAGATTCCCCTTTCCGCCTTGACCCATTCACACTGGTGCCGGAACGAAAAAACTCGGCAAAATGTCTAGGGGGCTTGGTAGTAAATTTGGCGAGACACTTTGTCCCGCCGTTCCGCCTCGGTCTATGTGAAAGGGACAGTCGTTCCACGATTCTGGTACATAAAATCGCGGCGATTTTGACAGTGTGAAAAGGCCTTATAGCTCCACTTTACGTCAGAACTTTGTTTCCGTGTGTTCCAAGAGGGAATCTATAGCTCCACTTTACCCCAGAGCTTTCTAACTGTGGAGAGAGAATATACTTTAAGACATAACTTTCTCAACAACTTTCTCTGACATCCTCGCAAGCCTCCAGTGTCCTCGCGAATGTGCTGCACTTGGCACATACTGTAACAAACAGGACTTAGGAAAAAAAAATAATAAAAAAGACTAAAATTAAAGAAGAAATCCGGCCGATTTTTACATGGATCTTGATCGCTAGAAGTCGCCGAGTTCTGTCAATAGAAGAAAAAATTGTTTTGTCACGTAAGGGCCCTTTTCATGTCGCACAGAACTTTTAATGACATTTTGAGTCTGTTAAGAGGCAAAAAAGGCACGTTTAGACGAGGCCCCCAGACCTAGCATTGTAGCTGAATGGGAGTACTGGCCATTAACTGCTGCTACTCCAGTTCGGTAGCACCGATTTTGGTCGTTTCTTTTCCTTATCGACAGTACTCGGCGACGTCTAGCGATCAAGATCCATGTAAAAATCGGGCAGATTTCTCCTTTAAGATACCACATTATTTGTCATGCTATGCAATACCTACTTAACCTTGTTGTGCTAAATGTTCTCAAATGTGTATAACATTGAAAAGTCACTGAGTTTTAGCATGACAGGTAACATTTAAGACTGTATGGCATTATTTTGATTGTTTTTGGAGAACAAATAATTGGTGATCAAAAAGATTTCAAATATGTATATCAAATATTATAGCATTGAAAACAGTGGTTTCTACAACAGCCCTACTGTTTTCATAACATATTTATTAATGTGTTATAACATTGTTTTTAAATCTATTAATTTCTATGATGGATGCACTTGAAAATGCAAGTTATCTGGCAGCCCCTTTAGCTTATAATTGATGTGATGTTGAATGTTGCCATTCAGTGGTTCCTTATTATGGGATGTTGAGGCAACATTAACTGGAATGTTTTTGGAGACTGAATGGCAAAGCAAAAGAGCATTACCAGAAGGTGTTGGTGGAAACAAATGCAATACATATCTCACTCTCTGTAGGCTAAAACCCCTTTGCAGCCTGGCGTGATCTAGCACCAGGACTCAGCAGGCACACCCCGGCTCCAGACGAGAGTGTGTGTGTGTGTGTGTGTGTGTGTGTGTGTGTGTGTGTGTGTGTGTGTGTGTGTGTGTGTGTGTGTGTGTGCATGCGTGCCTGCGTGCGTGCGTGCGTACGTGCATGCGTGTGAGAGAGAGAGTCGGGTAGCCAGGCCTGAGTGACCCACTCAGTCTCTCCCATTAGCCAGGCTGAATAATTCAGTGCAGACAGCAGTTCTCTTTGTCTTTCTCTCTCTCTCTCTCTCTCTCTCTCTCTCTCTATCCCAGTCTCTCTCTCTCTCTCCCACTCTTTTCTTTTCTCTTCTTCCTGCTCTGTTCTGTTCTGCTCTGCTCTGCTTTATCATCTAATGGTGAGCTGAAGGAGAGGAAGGGAGAGGGACCGCAGTGACCTGAATCCTTCTCCTCATGGCAATCTGGACTCCCCTCAGAGAAGAGGGGATAAAGAGGAAGACACTGCTGAGAGAGAGAGAGAGAGAGAGAGAGAGAGGAAGGGCTAAGGAAAGAAAGATACTGCTCAGATGTATTCAGGAGAGATAGAGAGAGGGAGATAGAGAGAGAAGGAGGGAGGATGAGAGTTTCTATACAAATTCGATTGAATTGGTTTGCTGTGTTGACATATATTCAGGAAAATATTTTAGATTTTTGTTCTTTTAATGCCAGTAAAGTTCATTTAGTGATTTCATGCTGAACTTAATTTAGCAAGTAAGAAAGAAATGAGAATTAGAGATTCACAGAGTGAACAGTGGCACAATAATCTCTTGTGCGTCTCTCTGTCAGTGTGTCCCTCTCTCTCCTTGATTCTCTGTCACATACACACAAATGCCTCAAGAGCCGCCGATGTGTCTTTCGTTGATGTGTTATTGTATCACGCCCAGGGGCTGTCCTTTCTTACGTCTAGAGATCACCACAAATGCTCATCTTTAACCTTTGACCTTTTGAATAGGGTGCTCTCCAAGCAGCATCATTGATTTGGGGGTGGGGGGGTGTTGATTGGCCCGTAAACGTTTATTAGCGGGCAGGCCAATGATTACGCACTTACTGCCTGGGGGTCCTTTAGAACAGTCGAGACTCTGCGATCTTTCTCCTTTTTTCTTTTTCCTCCTCTCTCTCTCTCTCTCGCTCTCTCTCTCTTTCTCTCTCTCTCCCTCTCTCTCTCTCTATCATGTCTTCGTGGCTCCTGAACCTCTGAACCTTTAACTGGCTGGAGACTCTGTTCTCTCTCTCTCTCTCTCTCTCTCTCTCTCTCTCTCTCTCTCTCTCTCTCTTTCTCTCTCTCTCTATCTTTATCGTGTCTATCTACAGAGGCTCCTAAACCTTTAACTGGCTGGAGTGTAAATTGCTGCTCTCTCCCTCAGGCTCTCTGTTCACACCATCATGTGTGTGCGTGTGTGTGTGTGTGTGTGTGTCTGTGTTCTTACCGTAATACCATTGCCAGCAAGCTCTGTGATCAGAATGGAATCATGTGATCAGAGTGTTCAGTGTATTGTCTGGTTGTGTTGCAGCTTGCAGTGTGTCTGCTTGTACTATTAGTGTAGATAAAGAGCAAAACTCAAGCTGAAGGATCTCACAGATCTTCAACAGACATAATGAAATCTGTTTGACCAAATGGGCGATCAGTGCTAATATGGCCGCTCAATGCTGGCTTCATTTCATCAGAGCATTAGTGCATGACGCCATGTTGCTCAACCATTTTATAGTCGAACCCTTTGACTCCAAGTGGACAATGGTCAGGACACTGTCCACTGGCATTTCATACAGCACGGTACAAAGCCATGCTACAGTCAGACCATTAACTTGTAGGCATGGAAACAGGCAGAAAGACAAAGTGACCACAGCTGATGGCTTAATGAGGACTCGATCGACTTTAGTCATGCTATGTTAGCTCGGTGACTATATGGAATCACAGTCAGTGTGTTAACCCTCTAGGCGCCACAGTCGACTATAGTCGACAAAATGCGGTACTGAATAAAACGGCCGATTTAGTAAAATAGGGTGTCATATTTCGTTCGACTTCCACTCCACTAGATGGCAGACATGTCATACGTCATCCCCGAGTCGAAAAATAGGCACTCTTTAAACAAAACTTTCACGCTACAGCTGCAGTGAATCAGTGCGTGAAATACCGGAGCTAGTGTGCATGTGAGCCACTTTGTCAGAGCGATATTGTCAACGTCAGCGAGTATTTGCATTAGATTATCGTCTAATGGCATCAAAAAAGTTTACCTGAAATGAAGTGTTGGGTCTTCTATTTGCGGACCCTGATTCTGAAGGGGAATATCTGCCTTCAGAAAATGACGGTGATTCGTTTAGTGAGGCTTCAGATGCGTCCCTGCCTTGCAATGATGCAGCTGGACAAAGTGAGAGTTTGCTCCATAGTTTAGCTTACACCAAGCACAAACGTTGAATCGTTTGCCCAATGTCACTGGTGGGAATAATGTTTCACGGGTTCGGAGTGTTCATCGGGAAGTTTGCAGGGTGTTAGTGGTGTGGCGAACGAGGCTGGAGGTAGCCTAATATCAATAGCGCTAGCTTCTGTCTTCTGAACGTGTGCCTCTCCACAATCGCGGCGACAGTAACGTGGTGGAACCTTTGTCTAATGCCACTGGGTATGTTAGACGAGGTCGAAGTGCTCATAGGACAGTTAGGGGGGAACGTAGTGGCAGTGTGGGGAGTCGCAATGAGAATGACAGTAGGCCTAGTCCGAGCTGCGCAAATTCTCTCCACTCGGCGCGCGCGAGGCAGATCTGGCCATGCTGCTCGCATGGTGGAGGTGGTGATGCTCTCTCCCTCCCTCTCCCACACACACACACACACATTAGGTCATGCATAGTCTATCACAAGATGATGGGAATGCCGGCCCTGTATGGATAGGGATAGGGAGTCATTATCTCTACAGCAAAAGGCCTGCTACATAAAAAAAAAAAGTCAGCCAATTATTAGTAATGATTTACACTGTTGATTTGCTATCTATTTCCCTGATCATTTAGGACATACACTATGTGTTCCTTTTTGTGTGTTCATGTCCTTGTGATGTGTGTGTCTTTGTCAGCTAAGAAAAAAAACAAAAAAACATCAACAAAAACAACAAAAAGAAAAAAAATACTAACATTGTCTCTTGTCTTGTCTCGTCATCTCACTCCTGATCTGTGCCTTGCCGTGGCAAATGAGCTTTTGAACTAAACAGGTCTTGTCTACTTGTGTTTGTGTGTCATCTGAATAATATATATGTGCCCCATACATGGAATCAGAGTGCCTACGGTATGTAGTAAATGGAAAATCTCTACAGCAAAAGGCCAGTCTACCGCTACATGCATTTGGTTTGTTTCTGCCATTTATTAGTAATGATTTACACAGTTTGTTCACTACTTACTATTTACCTGAGCATTCAGTATTGTGCAATATAGCATACAGAAGGTGAGGGACATTTTGGGGGGAAAGAAGTGGTGCATTTTATCATTCAAACATACGACTTTTCATGAAAATTCTATAATCCAAGATGGCCGCCACCATATGACGTCATAATATGCTAATTATGCTAATAATTAGATATAAACATTTAATCCCTACATAAACTTTGGGTCATCCTTAATATTTCTCTAATTTACAGAAAGTCTCTATCTCTTATCACTTTTAAGATATAGCCTTTTGAAATGAAGATGTCAAAATCGAACGTTTCGAAAAAAAACCTCTGGCGCCTAAAGGGTTAAGTGACGATGTTGACTGACTGATCCATTCCATTGATCTGACTGTTGTGTTCCCTCAGTAGGTTGTTGAGTGATGTTATTGACTGATTGGTGCTTTTTGTCCTATGTGTGTCTCCGTAGGATGTGTTAAGTGATGCTATTAACTGACTGGTGTATTTTGTCCTGTTTAGGTCTCCGTAGGATGTGTTAAGTGATGCTATTGACTGACTGGTGCATTTTGTCCCATGTGTGTCTCCGTAGGATGTGTTAAGTGATGCTATTGACTGACTGGTGTATGTTGTCCTGTTTAGGTCTTCGTAGGATGTGTTAAGTGATGCTATTGACTGACTGGTGCATTTTGTCCCATGTGTGTCTCCGTAGGATGTGTTAAGTGATGCTATTGACTGACTGGTGTATGTTGTCCTGTTTAGGTCTTCGTAGGATGTGTTAAGTGATGCTATTGACTGACTGGTGTATTTTGTCCCATGTGTGTCTCCGTAGGTTGTTAAGTGATGCTATTGACTGACTGGTGCTTTTTGTCCCATGTGTGTCTCCGTAGGTTGACAGGGTTCCAGCTTCCCTCTCCCATCGTGAGCACGGGGTCGCGACTCACGCTCTGGCTCCTCTCCGACTACGCAGTCAGTGGACAGGGCTTCAAAGCCGTCTACGAGGGTGAGTGGATTACGCCACGCAATCTTCATCATCGTCATCATCCTGCTACTCCTCCTCACTGTCCTCTTGAATATTTATTTTCTTTCCTCCTTCCTTCCTTCCTTTCTTCCTTTCTTCCTTTCTGTTTTTCTTTCTTTTTTCTTTCTTACTTTCTTTCTTTCTTTTTTTCTTTTTTTCTTTCTTCCCTCTTCTGGCTACTCTCCATCATTCTTCTGATGGACTGTTTTACAACTGTTTGACTTTCAGTTATTTCTCTTTCTCTCCTCCCTCTCCCTTACTTCTCTCTCTCTCTCATCTCTTTCTCTCACTCCCCCTTTCCATCTTTCATCTGGGTCATTGAGATGCTGTCTGGTTTGCTCAAAGCTGACGTGAAGTTAGCACGGTCACCTCGTCCTCTGTGATGCTGAAGTGTGTGTGTGTGTGTGTGTGTGTGTGGACTGAGGGGAGTGGATACGGAGGGTGATTAGCATGCCTGTCAGAGTTCCCCTTTATCTCCCTTCAGTGGGGTAATTGCATTAATATGCGTGGCTAATTTAAAGGCAGTGTGTGGGTGCCTGGCTGGGCTTTCTCTTTGGGGCTGACCGGTCACAGTGCGGTGTGGTGCGCTGTGGTGTGGTGCCGCCCGCCGTCATATTTCTTTTGATCTGTCATCTTTATGACCCAAAATGCTGCAGTATTAACAGCCTCGATCACTGCCCGAGAGAGAGAGAGAGAGAGAGAGAGAGAGAGAGAGAGAGAGAGAGAGAGAGAGAGAGAGAGGAGGGGAGGGGGAAGAGGATGCGGAGAGAAAGGAAGCACTCAAATTAGTCGAATGAGTTGACCGGTAGAGGGGGAGGCAGTGGAGACAAGTGACCGGGACCCTTTGGCTGCAGCCCACGCAACGCACAGAGAGCTCAGCGGACACTCTGGAATACTCAGGGAGGTTCTGGAATGTTCCCTTTCATTCCAATGTGGTGCTTCTGTGTTTTGGGTCAGAACCTCTCTGGCCTACGTGGTTCTGATTGTGTAGAATGTGCCATTGAGGGGAAGCTTCTGAGCATGTGCAGGACACTGGGTTGAATTGCTAGAGCTTCTTTTTGCTTTACTCCACATTTGTTTGAGTGCTGTCTATATATTTCTGTGTACGTGCGTGTTTGTTTTAAGTGTGTGTGTGTGTGTGTGTGTGTGTGTGTGTGTGTGGGGGGGGGGGGGGGGGCTCCTCAGTGTGAGGGGGGGGCAGCAGCTGCTGCTGGGTATTGTTTTGGGAACGGCTATTGATACAGTGTAATTGGCAAAGGTGAGATATCGAGCTCGCCTTTGTTCCAGAAGCTAAGTGAAATTTTAATTGGAAAGCTCAATCACACAACGGGAGCTGACTTAGTGAGTGTGTGTGTTTGTGTGTGTGTGTGTGTTTGTAAGTGTGAGTGTGTGTGTGTGTGTGTGTGTGTGTGTGTGTGTGTGTGTGTGTGTGTGACAGCGTAAGCACTTGGTGAACGGCAGCTTACACGCAGGCTGACTACTTCGATCTGACCCAGGAGCTCTGCAGGTTAATTATGTGTCACTTCCTGGTCACATGACCCAGACAGAGACGGGGCGTCTCTGTGCCGCAGCACGGTGTAGTTAAGTGTGATGTATTTCCTGTCCGGCCCAGTGGCATCTGGGTAATTGGTATGAGTGTGCAGCCTTATCGACGGCCCCCAGCAGGTCACATGAGCGCTTAAGAGGCCATCAGAGCCCAGTTATCACACGCCACCGTAAAAACCTAGCCCTCTGTGTGTGTGTGTGTGTGTGTGTGTGGTGTGTGTGTGTGTATGTGTGTGTGTGTGTGTGTGTGTGTGTGTGTGTGTGTGCTTGCGTGTGGTGTGTGCGTGTGGTGTGTGCGTGTGTGTGTGTGTGTGTGTGTGTGTGTGTGTGTGCACGTATGCACTGCATTCCACTGATAAGACACAGGAGAGTGGAGAGAGGCATTTATATGGCTGACAGTGTAGTTTGACTGTACACTGTGTACACAGGCTGTCAGCATTGTATCCAGATGTTACAGCTTCTATAGCTAAGTGTGTATATATATATATAGTATAAGTATATATACTCTTTTGATCCCGTGAGGGAAATTTGGTCTCTGCATTTATCCCAATCGGTGAATTAGTGAAACACACTCAGCACACAGTGAACACACAGGGCCAGATGTACGTACATTTGCGAACGTAACGTTATCAGCGCCATGGACAAACCGCAGACTGCGAACGCTGACAGACCCACGTTTCCAACGTATTTATCAATCGTTCAATCCTTGGTGTAAACTGTGCCTTTCTCTGCCTCTCTCCGCCCATAAACGCAATTTACGAACGTCCGCAACTGAATGGCAGAGCCTACAAGCACAGTTGAATGAAGTTAACTGATGACAACATTAAAAAGAATCAAACGTTTAGCGATCATGAAATAATACCATATATGATAAGATGTCAACGAGCAGGGAGATAATGAAGATCAGTAGTTCTAGTCAAACTACTTGTGAACGTAGGCTATGGAAAATTGGTCAAATCTAGCAAGTAGGAAAGTTTAAGTGAATGACGTGAAAGTGAAAGTAAGACATTCGAAAGGCCAACGAAAGTTAATGTTGCTTTTGATAGTAGCCTACAAAGACTTGCAAAACTGGTGCTCTAAATAGCGATTCTGTTGTCTTTGAAAGGTTCTCTTATTGAAGCATTGAACTTCAATTTGGATTAACACCTGCTTTTACAAGGCGCAAGTATTTAGGCGCAGAATAGACGTGCGCTTTCAGGAGCAGTCTTTGTACATACCGCGGAATACATCATTAGGCGCTCTTTACTCTTCCCCTCCCATCTTTTTACGCTAAACTCCCACTTTCCCCTGGATCCTCCCATGAATGCATATGCATGACACGAAAAGCGCAATTAGACATTTTCAGCTCCCGCGACAGGCAGATTGCACTTTTACCTCATTGCGGCCTGTTTGTACATACCTCGCAATGATTTTAAACGCAAGTTGCGAAACAAATACGCCTGAAGTGGGCGC
>NW_027468685.1:4412043-4414543 GCF_046254945.1 Alosa pseudoharengus
TCTTCTTAAAGGGATATTCCACCATTTGGAGAATTACACTCATTTTCCACCTCTCCTTGAGTTAAACAATTGATTTTTTACCTTTCTCCAGTTCATCCAGCCGTTCTCTGAGACTGGCGATACCACTTTTAGCTCCAGCCTAGCATAGATCATTGAATCGAATTAGTCCATTAGCATCTCGCCTGCTAGCATCACGTTTAAAAGTGACTAAGATTCCCGGTAATTTTCCTATTTAAAACTTGTCTCCTTTCAAGTAAGAAAGTGTAATAAGACCAATGGAAAATCAAATGTAGAGATTTTCTAGGCTGATTTGACATGGAACTATACTCTCATTCAGGCGTAATAATCCAGTCACTAACCGATTCGTCTGCTGCAGCTCAACTTTGTTGCTGGAAGTTAGCCTACAGTGACTATTTTCAGGTGCTGCATGATATCATTGTGCTGCTGTGCCCATGGTGTTCCTTGATTATTACGCTGGAATGAGAGTATAGTTCCATGTCAAATCAGCCTAGAAAATGACCTAAAGTGTGTTGAAACATGATGCAGAATATGAACGTATGTCTCATAGCTCATCTCGGCTTGTCCCCTGCACTCCGAAATCTGGCACTAGTTAGCCGATGCTACCAACAGCTTTTTCAATGGGGTTGCCTCGGCATCGGCCTAGCCATGCAAATAAATCACTGTTTCACAGCATTTACGAGGCTCAAAATATCTCCACACTTCATTGGTAGACTTCCGAGGGCCCTGACATTTAAAACGAGACATTGAGAACTTGGAAAAAGCACTGGTAGTTTATTTACAAGACGATTTATACAGACAGTACCTTAAGGAAGTTTACCGTTCGCAGCCATCTTGAATTTAGTCACGATAAGTCGAGCGACGAGTACGAATGAACAGGTATGATAAGGGATCAGATTCCAAAAATAATTCCGTGGAAATGCATGTATTCCAGTTGCTTCCAGTAGCAGCAACTGGAATCCATGCATTTCCACAGAATTAAGTTTACCAATTAAGTGTGGAGATACTTTGAGCATCGTAAATGGTGTAAAACAGTGATTTATTTGCTTGGCTAGACCGATGCTGAGGCACCCCCATTGAAAAAGCTGTTGGTAGCATCGGTTAGCTAGCGCCAGATTTCGGAGTGCAGGGGACAAGCCGAAATGAGCTATGAGACACACTTTGAGACACACTTTAGGTCAATATCACACCAGAATTCTCCTTTCAGTTTAGAACCATATAAGCTCAAAAAATAGAAAACATCTCAGCAGAAGATTTTTAAGACTTTGCCATTTTGGTGGTAGCTTGTTCTGACCCAAACCAAGCATCACCTTTTGAATGAAATTCAATGTATTTTTCATTGACTTGGGGTAATCAAGGTGTAAGGCATATGATAACCCAAACAAGATGCAGAGTGCCTCAGGCAAACTTTTGAGACCATCCATTACCAGCCTCCCCTCAATGATGATGGCTGTAGACACTGGCTCCAGGTGGATAAGAGTTGGATCAACCAGTGTGTCATCATCAATGACCGTCAACAGCCCAAAGGAGACTTGTGCCCACACATCCTCACCATCAGTAACCTGTAAAACAAATAGAAACACAAAGACAACAGTTAAATATATGACTAATTAGTTATTAGCGTCCAAACTGTACCTTGCTGAAATATAAAATAAATTAACGGTAATGCTGCTGCAAGTAATCCAAGCTTTGTGTTGATCTCTTGAGGATGTCATCAGCATGAAATGATACAAAAGATTTAGAAACATACAAGCAATTTTCAGCATTGTATTACATCCATGGAAACTTACCACTTACCGTAAATGGTGTAAACCAGTGATTTATTTGCATGGCTAGGCCGATGCCCGAGGCACCCCCATCGGAAACCTGTTGGTAGCATCGGCTAATAGCGCCAGATTTCGGAGTGCAGGGGACAAGCCGAGATGAGCTATGAGACAAAAGTTCAAGGTATCATGTTTCAACACACTTTAGATCAATATCATACCGAACTTCTCCTTTAAATGTTGAATACACACTAGTATGAAAATCACAGCCTTCATATGGGCATGGAATGTTCATTTCAAATGACTACGCACATGTGTGAAAAAATCTGCTTCAGTGCAGGGCTCCCCATATGACTGAAAAGTGCATAAACAATCCATATGAAGACAAGGTATTGGTTGTTGCCGAATACCCGCCATGTCTTAGACGATAATGCTTAAATAACTGACCTCTTTTGTCTGCCGAAAAAATGCAATGCTTACATTTCCACTGCATGCTTACACTACCATCTTCTAACCTGCTAACCTTAACTTTGATTCTGTATTCACTACCTCCTGCTTTAAAATTCTAAATTAGCTGCCAACTTTGAATTGGACAGTAATTTACTAGTAGTTAAAGTTACACATTCATTTATCCAACTGTTAATGCAAAACATCTGTGGTGTGGTGGGGGGAAGGGGGGCCATCGATCTAATGTTAGCTCCTTCGAACCAAAAACATGC
>NW_027468685.1:4419543-4422043 GCF_046254945.1 Alosa pseudoharengus
TGTAGTGCAGGACACTCCTCATCTCCCAGGAGACCCCGGACAGCACGCAGGGCTTCAGGAAGAGGATGGGGAGTGTGTGTGTGTGTGTGTGTGTGTGTGTTGGGAACGCCGCTAGAGCCACATTGATCAACCACCGAGCCGATAGCAAACACACCACACCACACACACTGCACGCACCCACACACACATTAGAGAGTGGACATAATCAAGAGTATGGAAATCAAAGTTGTTTGCCTTAAAGGCTCAGCTCACACACAGTGTCATTGCATTGCTCATATATTGCATATACCAGGAATTCCGCTCATATATTTGCTAATATAGCAGCCATTTTGTTCCTAAGTTCCATATTTAGCAATATTATTGATTGTTTTTTTATTTATATGGTGCATATAAAATGCATTACAATTGGTGTGTGTGTGTTTGTGTATGTGTGTGTGTGTGTGTGTGTGTGTGTGTGTGTGTGAGTCAGAGAGAGAATGATGCAGAGGGTGGAGAGAAAGTCTGATGGAGAGAAAGAGGAAGAGATGGGATGAAAGAAAGAGATAGAATATGAGTGAGAGAGAGAGATACACATGGATAGATAGATACAGCAAGAGGGAGGTAGATGGATATATACTGAGAGAGATAGAGAGGGATGGATACAGATAGAGAGAGAGAGAGAGAGAGAGAGAGAGAGAGAGAGGGATGGATACAGATAGAGAGAGAGAGAGAGAGAAAAGCAGAGAGAGATGGATAGAGGGAGGGAGAGGCATGGAGATGCATGGATGGATATATACAGAAAGAGAGGGGGATAAATATATAATGGTAGAGAGGGAGAGAGATGGATAGAGACAGAGGGAGGGAGGGAGAGGGATGGAGAGGCATGGATGGATATATACAGAAAGAGAGAGGGATATATATATAATGGTAGAGAGGGAGAGAGATGGATAGAGACAGAGGGAGGGAGGGAGAGGGATGGAGAGGCATGGATGGATATATACAGAAAGAGAGGGGGATAGATATATAATGGTAGAGAGGGAGAGAGATGGATAGAGACAGAGGGAGGGAGAGAGAGGGGGAGAGGCATGGATGGATATATACAGAAAGAGAGGGGGATAGATAGATAATGGTAGAGAGGGAGAGAGATGGATAGAGACAGAGAGAGGGAGAGAGAGGGGGCCGGTGATAGAATGCTGGCTCAGAGAAGGGCCGATGAGCTGGCCTGTGCAGATGTGTGCTGGACAGACGTGCTGGAGGAGCCATTGATTGGATTGCTGCTCGACAAAGCAGAAACTGCTTATTGAGCTAATGTGCTGGTGTGTTGGGATCAATTTCACAATGTCACTCCTAGCTGAGAGACAAGGGAAGAGAGGAAAAAAACAAGAGGCGAAAAGCGTGGTGAGCTTCACTAACACAGATTGAGCTTGCTCATTTCATTGCCTTGCTCGTCTCTCTCTCTCTCTCTCTCTCTCTCTCTCTCTCTCCATCTCTCTCTCTATCTTGCAGTGTCTTGTCCTTTGCACTTGCAGGAGGTATCCACATGTAGCACTGTTTACCAACAAAAACAACATGCTAAATGCTAACTGCTAATCCCAGCGGTCACTGTTGTCCTCTAGGCTCTGTGAAATTGCTCAATTTTAGCCAGCGGTGTTGGTGTCCTCTATAATCAGTGGCTGAGGGAGGCCAGCTCTAGCTAGTTCTCACTATAATATAAGCTGGGGCCTGCATAGTGTGCTGTGTGTGTGTGTGTGTGCGTGCGTGTCTGTGTGTGTGTGTGCGTGTGTGTGTGTGTGTGTGTGTGTGTGTGTGTGTGTCTGTGTGTGTCTGTGTGTGTGTGTGTGTGTGTGTGTGTGTGTGTGTGTGTGTGTGTGTGTGTGTGTGTGTGTGTGTGTTTGAAGAGGGGCAAATGCAGGCCCTGGTGTCAGACACTCATGTATAAAGCTGAGAGCAGCAGGGACAGGCTGTGGCTCACATGGGGATAGGATCCCAGAGAACACCCTCTTCAACACACTCTCAGCAGAAAACACACTCTTCAACAAATCACTCTCCTCAACGCTGTAACCATAGTCTCTGCAAAAAAACAAACAAAAAAAAAACACACTTTTCAACACACTCTCCTCCAGACTGAAACCATAGTCTGCATAAAACACACATTTCAACACACTGCACTCCCGCCACCCTGTTCAACACTAAAAGTGGTGTGTCTCAGTAGGGAATGGAATGAATCATGAATGAATCTTTTTGTTTGATTACTTCACTGAGAAAATGAAATTTTTTCTGCTAACGCGGAAAACAGACGGCGTCGTAATTCCATCTTAATCTGTGTGAATGTGAAATAATGTGAACAGAACAAACAGCGCCTCTGTGCTTAACTTTATTACACTTTTCAGCAGTCACACTGTAATTCTGCTTTCTTGACTGGCATGTGTCTGAGAATGTAGCCTACCAAACACACACACACTCCCCTGAAAGAAGAAAAAAAAAAAGGGTAAAAAACAGTAATTCATGGGCATAATGTTGT
>NW_027468685.1:4434543-4442043 GCF_046254945.1 Alosa pseudoharengus
CAATTACTGCTGTTGCAGCATTTACCAGCTGACATGTCCAAGATTAAAATTCCTAATCACTTCATTTGTATAACTAAAATTGAGTCAGGAGAAATGTCAGTTATTTAGTGGTAACAATAGGGAATTTACACAACTCTACTGTGCAGACTAGCTTTAGTGATAGTGTGCACATTTTTCTAACTGACATTCAAATAATATATTTTATTGATTTTGTTTTTATACCAAGGTCATAATGTAAATGGACAAATTTCCCATGATTGACAACAAAGTCTAAAAAATATTCTTTTATTTGAATTACAAATTCAATTTTTTCAGGACCAACTTTACAACATAAATAAACCAAACTTTACACATTAATGCATTCTAAACCCTAAATATGTTTTTACATAGCTCATGAAAGAGACACTGATATAAGTTTCAAGGCATAACAGAACATCTCTGACTCAAAGAAACATGTCCAGCGTGTCAAAGTCATTGTTTTCCATCGCTTTCTCTGTCACACTGGTGTCAAAGATGACATCATCCAGGAAGTCATCGATAGTCAGGAAGTCGGCGCTTGTGGCTGACGTCGAGGGCGCGCTGAGCGGAACGCTGGGGGCATGCTGGGATTTCACCGGAGCACTGGGAGCCATCAGGTGACCAAGCGCATCCCCTCCGCCATTCACCAACATGTCCAGCATGTCCGCTCCATCCGAGGACACGGTGGACGGAGTCGACGGCGTGCCAGGAGACGTTACCTGCGAGCTGGACGACGGCGGGCTGGCGTCGGTGGAGGTGGTGAAAGCCGCCACGCTTGGCGGTGCGCTGCAGGACAGGGGCACCATGCCTCGATGCCGCAGAATCTGGTCCAGCTCGGCCAGCTGCTTCTTCTTGGCCTTGAGCTTCTTCAGCAGCTTCAGCCTCAGAGCAGCCGTCTTTACGTCCTCTAGAACGGCCGCCGACGCCTGGTCCGGGTCTTTCTTGATCTTCAACAATGCTGCTGCTGCTGGTCGTGGGTTAAGAGCTGCGGAAGCAGGCTTGGCGGGGGCCATTTTTCCAAGAGGGGCTTTCTGGGAAGCACCGCTGAGTGGTGAGGGATTTGTCGGTAGAGATGGCTTTGCAGCGTTGTGCCTGGAGGTAAGGCCTGCCAACACACCGGCGGGACCTTCCTGCCCTGATGAACTACTGGGCGCCCCCTTTTGGTGGAACTTGAAACCTGTGAACATGTGAGGTTTGACAGGAGGCGCGTTGCTCAGGTCAGGCTTCAGTTTGACTTTAGGGGGTTCCGCTGCCTTTGCGTTCTCCAGTTTGACTATAGGGGGAGTCAATGTCTTTGCAATCTTCTGCTGAGGTCGCACTGGGAGACTGGACTGCTGTTTAGACGGTTGAGGGGGAGAAGGCTCACGTTTGAGGGACACACGAGTTGTGGATGAAGACTGGGTAGAAAGTGGAGGGAGAAGTGTGGAGTGTGGAGTCTCTAGAAAAGTCGCCGTTGCAGGGGGATGATGTTGAGGATGGGTACTCACAATTGATGGGAGGATGACCTCTGGCTCCTCAGGTAGTTCATCTGGCTCCATGTAATCCATTTCCATATCCAGGTTCAATGGGACTACACTTTGAGGAATTGGGTTATCCATTGCAGCGGGTTGCGTTGCTGGATTCTGTATTGATAAAGTTTGTGGTGATGGGTTTAGAATCACTGTTGTTGGCGCTGTTGTGCTCTGTATCACTAGGGTCTGCCCCTTCATATTCTGCTTAGTAGGGGACATCGGTTCAGGATTCTGATTAGCTGAAGGTGACCTGAGTGGATCTTGCCCACTGGGAGTGTTTAGTGTTGACAGGAGGGTAATCTCTGGTGGTTGCAACTGACCCGGTTCAGTTGAATCCATTTCTATGTCTAAGTTTAATGTGATTATAGTGTCTGGTGGGAGATCGTCTAAGGTTTGTGGTGGTGGCGGCGGGTTTTTCCTTGTTGAAGTTTCCACTGCAGGCATGTGGGTTGCTTGGGTGTTTTGTGTTGCTAGGCTTGGGGTCTTTACAGTTTGATTCTGCGATGCTAGAGTCTGCATTGAAAGGGGGTTCAGGCTTTCTGAAAATGTTGGATACTCTAACATTTGAAGCAACTGCGCTGAACTTTGTACTGTTGGGGTGCGAAGGGACAGATTTGTCCCAGATGTAGGCCCTGCTGGGTTTTGCACAGCCATTTCTGTTGACTGTGTTGAGTTCTGAGCAACTGTTTTCTCTGGGCTTTGAAATACTAATACTTGTCCTTTCATTTTCTTTTTAGGTGGGTTTCTAGGTACAGGTTTCTTTTTGGACGAAGCTGGTGTTGTTGCTTCTTGCACTTCTAGAGTCTCGGGTGACTGGTTCTGTGTCATTTGAATTTGCTGTTCAAGGTTCTCTGAAGGAACAGACAAGAGTGTAGAGTTTGGCAGGTTCATGATTTGCGAAGTTAGACTCTGGGCCATTTCACCTGCCACTGGTATATACAGAGTTGTACCAGGTGCCGCAGAGTTCTCTCCAAACATCTGGTGAGCTGGGATGAACAGTGTGGTGTTCTGCAGTGTTGACGTGTTCTGCGCCATGATCTTTGTTGGAGAAATTAAGCAATCCGCTAGCTGTGATTTCAGTTTTTCTGGTGTGTTTTTTGGCTTCTCCGGCGTACACGGTTGTGCTCGTGGCTCTGAGCTCTCCCCTCGTTCAGTGCTGTTGTTCCGTTTTGAGCTCTGCTTGTCCTGTTTGCTGGCAAGTCTCCTGCTTCTCCTCACTACAGGAGGACTAGAGACTGCGGTGACCTGAGCCTCTTCAGGAACTGAGGGTTCACTAGTTAACTTGGAGCCCCCAACAGCAGGGGGCTCCAAGGGTGTCTTCTGATTCTTGCCCTTAGGTTGTCCTAACTTCTCCGTCTCCAGAGTGAGTGTGACGATGTCATTGTGGGACAGACCCTCAAAGGTATCCAGCAGTGTGGCACTACCTATAGAGGTGTCCATCTGACTGATGTCGCCGGGGTCACTGGTCTTGAGTGCTGACACAAACGTGTCTTCATGTGGAGTCAAGAGAGACTGGTCATGTGACGGGACAATTTCTTCAACAGCTTCCTCCTCTGCTTGGCAGTCTGTTAACAGAGGAATATCAACTGTAATGGTTTCCGTCGGCGCTGGAATATCAACTGAAGTGGTTTCCAACGGCGGAGGAATATCAACTGAAGTGGTTTCCAACGGCGGAGGAATATCAACTGAAGTGGTTTCCATTGGCGGAGGAATATCAACTGAAGTGCTTTCTGTCGGCGGAGGAACATCAACTGAAGTGCTTTCTGTCGGCGGAGGAATATCAACTGAAGTGGTTTCCGTCGGCGGAGGAATCACAATTGAGGTCTCTTGCGTTGTGGTTTTCCGTGTGTCTTCAGGTTCAACCTCCCAAAACACCATGTGTATTTCCTTTGTAGGGATGTCCAATTTTGAGTGAGATATGCCCCTTAGATCTGTGAATTCTTCATATGCAATCCAGGACCCTGTAAAGACATTTGTGAGTGGTTCAGTAGGTTAGAATTATTTTTGGCAATAGGCATCTGCCTCATTTCAGAATCTTAAATTGATGATTCTTTGAAAACACGCCATCATATAATACCTCATTCCCCATTACACCCAGTCAAACCTTTTGGCATAACACAAATTATGAAAAGCGCAACGAAAAGGTCAGCATGGACCTGTGACGTTAATAGTGTGACATTTAAGCAGCCCCAGCGAAAGCAGTTTAATTTCAATCTGGGTGGTGTTTGCTGGCAGTCTGGCTGTGCTCCCTTTGCGGCATTTCAAACCTGCCAATCTGTAATGCATTGTAGGTGTGTGTGGGCCTCACCGTCTGTCTGGCGAGACCAGGAGATGAAGAGGTCTTCGCTCGCCTTGTGCTGGATCACCACGGTCGCAGCGTACTGGGCATCTGCGTAGCCAAACGAGCAAGCGGTGACATCGTTCTGAGGGAAACCGTCGGCAAAGTGCACGGCAAACACTGGGGGTACCCTGCGGAAGAAAATAAATACCTCATTTCAAATCCAATATAGGCAAAGTGAGCACAAATCAAGACATCATCTATACCATGACTCAGACTTAATCTACTTCCACTGAACAGTGAGGTGTGTGTTTAAAGAGCAGTGAAATCGACAGTGTCGACATTCTCACCTCTCTTTGAGAATTTTCTTCTCGTTGATGCTCTGACAACGGCTGCAAGTGATTTGGACAGGGGGACTCAGCGGATGCCAATCAGACACCAGATATGCGTAGGCTGATGCAGTATTGGTACAGCTGAAGAAACCAAAAAAAGATAGAGATGAATAAAAAATATATATTATATTTACATATAACAATTTATACATAATATGTATGTTATATAATATATAAATGTAATATGTATGTAATATATATATATATATTATATACATATATGTGTGTGTGTAATATGTTTGTAATTATATACATATTACATTACATTTAATATATTACATGACATCATCATCTATTTCCAATGTAGCCAGCATTTCTTCTTTTAGAAAATGATTCCCTGCTGAGGGAATCATTCCCTGATGATTTCCCGTGAGGATTAGTAAAGGATCAGAAAAGGACCAGAGTTCCTGAGCGTCTATCCTGGTCGTGGCACTAAGCCCTTGCCAGGGGCTGGGCAGTGGGCACTCACCTGCTGCTGGAGCTGCAGCCGCAGGTCAGACACTGGCTCTCCCACTGGACCATGTGCTGGAAGAGCTCCTTAGCTTGGCTGTCCAGCTCCAGAAGGACTGGAAGAGCCAGAGCAGGAACCTCCACTGGCCGACGCATGAGTTCTGAAGAGGCACCGAGAGGGGGAAACAGCAGTTAGAGGCGAACAGAGCAGACCGCAGATGCAAAGCGATGAGAATGACATGGTGTCATTGATGCTTACCTCGCTTCTGTTGAAGGGGATGCTGCAGCAGCTGAAAGGTGGATGATCTGAGATCAGTCAACCGCTTCTCTGCATTTCGGAGACTGTTGCCTTCTGGGAAATTAATATGTATGTAAATCCATGAATATCAATAAAAAAAGACTCCTGAATTCTGTATTAATTCAGATAAATTGATTTCCAACTATCTTGTCCAATATTTGTTATTAACGCATCCATCATACATATCATCCAATAATGTTGGATAATCAATCTGATTATAATCCCTCACAAACCTCTATCCATCTGATGATCGGAGGCGCTCTCATATCGTGCGCACAGATCAAGCACAGGCGACGCGTCCTGAGTGGGACTCTTGCGCTTCCTCCCACGGGAGCCTCGCTGCCGCCGCCCCAAGGACAACAGCCTGAGGGTCCTGCACTGGGCCAGAGCCAGCAGCAGGGAACTCAGCCAACTCCGATCGCTCCGGCTCTGTTCCTCCGCAGGCAGCGCGGACGGTTCCACCACCGCACAAGGAACCTTAGAGTGCTCCTCTGTGGTGGAGACGCGAGGATGGGGTTCTTGAGCGGCCTTCGTCACCGGTTCTGCCATCAGCTCCTCGGTCGACGTGCACACCATTTCACGGTCGTTATCTTCGTCCCTCACCAGCGCCTCTCCTTCATCTTTAGCCACAGCGTTCGGCTTTGAAATGGTGTCCTCAACCTGCGAGGACTGGTCAGGGCGTATGGTGCCATTGGTGTCCACAGAACAGGCCTCAATGGGTTCTTCGGTTCGGGGGCGTTTGGCAGAGGGGGGCAGAAACGCAGGGCTCTCCGGGGTAGATGGGGTCTGGCCGGAGTGGTTCTGGTCAGGTGTGGTGGATGCAGGGGTGGAGGACAGGCTGGCCAACACAGCCTCCAGGGGTCGGCTAACCAGGGGGAAAATACACTGCAAGCGCACACCCACGTACACACACACATACAAGGAGAGTGGATGAGAAATTGTTCATAATCACAATCATAGCACATTAACTTCCAGATTAAAACCAGATTCACTTCTCAGCTACAGTGGGAAATAAATACAACTGAACACATGAACTGAGGAAGGAGAAAGCAGCCTAGGTCATCACAGAGTCAAATACCTACCGTGGGGGTTGGGCAGAGCCGGATGGTCTCCTCGTGGTTGATGATGTAGCTCCGTAGAGAGACGGTCTGTCCCTTTGCTTCGCACCAGGGACATGTCTCTGCTGGGACAGACTTGTCCTTGTCCTGGGACTGAAGAAGTTCATTGGTGAATACACAAGATGATAATCAACATGACATATAGCATGCAGCTCAGGACACAGAGCACACAGTGAGATGTGGGTATATCATGTATGTAAACAGCACACAAACAGACAACAAGGATACCCATTAGTGTGAAAGAGTCATCAGCCACTGGTGAACAGCTATGCGTCTTTCACACTTAGTACACTCTGGGTCTCCTTTTGCCACTTAATATACATACATTATATAAAAATTTTCACTAGGTTTACTTATTTTGTATCAGTAGTATCAACCAGCAGCATCAGAATATTCAACTTTGACCTTTTAAAACCAGTGATTTCCCTTTAAGTGGATACTACTTTTTGAAATAATTGATAAAACAAAATAACGCTAATATTGTGATTGGAGCTTTGCACACGTGACAGCTTTTGGAGAGAACCAAGTTGAACTGACTTTTCCCAAATACCCCGCCCAGGCTGGGGTTGGACCACTTATACCAAGGGCTCCACTCATTGTGAACCCTGAGACCATCCTGATAGGTGATGATGCCATCCGCCAAGCACGGTCATATCTGGAGCTGAACACAGATAAACATGTTAATATGGTTTTAAAATAACTTTGTGTGCTTAATAGTTTGGAAACATAGTCATAGTTGGAGCTAAATAAAGTCAGACTAAACATTAAACATGTTTGAATTTAAAATAATAATAATAATAATAATAATAATAATAAAGGGTAGGCCTACATTGTACAGTAACGTCAGCCTACATCTTTCCTATAAATTATTAGTGTGTAATGCAGCTGAGAAGTATAAATCAGCAAGACTGTAAGTGCTGAACTAGATGCTGAAACGCGTGGTGATGGGCTTCTGAAATGCAGGCTTGACATCTCCCAGTAGCCAGTATCCGCATGCTTGTTGGTAGAATTATAGGAAGAACTACTTGAAATAATGTCATAAACAACACTGAATGGCATGAACTATATGGGCACCGACTTGCAAGACTTGTTTAACCTTAGAATAATCATATCCAATGCAATGCTATTCATTTGAAAGGCTAACTTGTTAATGGCCATAGCGAACATTAGCCAGCTCGCTAATGCCCATGAACACACTAATTCGCTAAAAGCCTATGCATTAAAATTAGCAATAGTCTAGCAATAGGGTAAGGACATGTAACAGTCTTTTCAATAGATGAGTTAATTGAATCACTTTCTACCAACGTCAGATAATTTACCCACTGGCTAAGTTTAACGGTAATGTTGGCAGTTAGGGTGAATTCGGTGCCAACGCCGTAGTGCAAATCTATGACGTTACAGCGATATCATGATGAAAACCTAAATGCTGATAGTA
>NW_027468685.1:4457043-4459543 GCF_046254945.1 Alosa pseudoharengus
GAGAGAGGGAGAGAGAGGGAGAGAGAGAGAGAGAGAGAGAGAGAGGCTGTAGTAATTGCCCCTCTCTGTAGTGTGGTTGGGGTCAGAGCATCCCTCATCCCTCCCTGCTCCTGCTCTCTGCACTCACTCCATTTTCTTCTCCTCCTCTCTCTTCTTCTTCACCTCTTCCATCCTTTCCTTCCCCTATTTCCGTATACCATTCTCTCTCTCTCTCCATCCTTATCCTTTTCTCCATCTCTTTTCCCTTCCCTCTATTTTCCATTCTTACCAGATTCTATTGTTTCTCATGCTGCTCGCTTTCTTCTCCTACCTCTTTCTCTTTGCACTCGCTCACTACTCCTTTATCGTCTCTCTTGTTCTACCTCTTTCTCTTTGCACTCGCTAACTACTCCTTTATCGTCTCTCTTGTTCTACCTCTTTCTCTTTGCACTCACTCACTACTCCTTTATCGTCTTTCTTGTTCTACCTCTTTCTCTTTGCACTCACTCACCACTCCTTTATCGTCTCTCTTGTTCTACCTCTTTCTCTCTGCACTCGCTCACCACTCCTTTATCTTCTCTCTTGTTCTACCTCTTTCTCTTTGCAGTTTGTTTTCTTTTCCTACTGTGTCCTCCCTCACTTTTCTGTTCTCCCTTTTTCTCTCTATCCACAATCATCTTCTTCTTTCCTTTTTCTCTCTCTTTCTACCTACCTCTTTCTCTCTCTACCTCTTTCTTTCTCTATCTACCTCTCTCTCTCTTTCTACCTACCTCTTTCTCTCTCTACCTCTTTCTTTCTCTACCTACCTCTCTCTCTCTTTCTACCTACCTCTTTCTCTCTCTTCCTCTTTCTTTCTCTATCTACCTCTCTCTCTCTTTCTACCTACCTGTCTCTCTCTACCTCTTTCTTTCTCTATCTACCTCTCTCTCTCTCTCTACCTACCTCTTTCTCTCTCTACCTCTTTCTTTCTCTATCCACCTCTCTCTCTCTTTCTACCTACCTCTTTCTCTCTCTACCTCTTTCTTTCTCTATCCACCTCTCTCTCTCTTTCTACCTACCTCTTTCTTTCTCTACCCACCTCTCTCTCTCTTTCTACCTACCTCTTTCTCTCTCTACCTCTTTCTTTCTCTATCCACCTCTCTCTCTTTCTACCTACCTCTTTCTCTCTCTACCTCTTTCTTTCTCTATCCACCTCTCTCTCTCTTTCTACCTACCTCTTTATCTCTCTACCTCTTTCTTTCTCTACCCACCTCTCTCTCTCTTTCTACCTACCTGTCTCTCTCTACCTCTTTCTTTCTCTACCCACCTCTCTCTCTCTTTCTACCTACCTCTTTCTCTATCTACCTTTTTCTTTCTCTATCTACCTCTCTCTCTCTCTCTACCTACCTCTTTCTCTCTCTACCTCTTTCTTTCTCTATCCACCTCTCTCTCTTTCTACCTACCTCTTTCTGTCTCTACCTCTTTCTTTCTCTACCCACCTCTCTCTCTCTTTCTACCTACCTCTTTCTCTCTCTACCTCTTTCTTTCTCTATCCACCTCTCTCTCTCTTTCTACCTACCTCTTTCTCTCTCTACCTCTTTCTTTCTCTATCCACCTCTCTCTCTCTTTCTACCTACCTCTTTCTCTCTCTACCTCTTTCTTTCTCTATCTACCTCTCTCTCTCTTTCTACCTACCTGTCTCTCTCTCTTCAATGTCTGACTGTTCCTCCTTTCTCCAGATGAGACACTCATTGCTCATGACCACCATGTTCCTCCTTTCTCCAGATGAGACACTCATTGCTCATGACCACCATGTTCCTCCTTTCTCCAGATGAGACACTCATTGCTCATGACCACCATGTTCCTCTTTTCTCCAGATGAGACACTCATTGCTCATGACCACCATGTTCCTCTTTTCTCCAGATGAGACACTCATTGCTCATGACCACCATGGGTAAACTGAACGAAGAAAATATATGCTCGCAAATCTCAAACAAAATGACATGAACATTTTTGAATGTCTGACAGTTTGCTGAATTGTGTGCTGCTTGTATAAGATGCGTAGTGGGGTGGTCAAGGGAACTCATGTATTCAACTCCGAGCCCATATAGTTGGACTGCAAACTTTGGTGCTTACGCCATGAGTCCGCAAGACGAGTTTGGCCAAAGATGCTGTATGTTCCTGGTTAAAGGGTTAGCGAGTATGGTTCATGTACCTAACACCTTTAATGGAAGTGGCATACAGTCCACACACCTTGAACTAAAGCTCTGGATTGGCAAACATATTTAATTGGTGTGTGTGCACAAGGTGAATAGACCCATTGTGTTAGTATTGATGCTATCTTGGTCTGTTACTTGAAAAGTTGCACTGGCATTTTCGCTAAATCTTTATTAGCCATTTATAACCATGGTATTGATTATGTCATGGATATTAATAATATTTCTAGCAACACTATTGATGCACATATAATAAATGTCAAAAATGTGGCTCTGCTGTTGCCGATGACTTTCTTGTCCTTGATGTTCTTTCTTTTTATTTTATT
>NW_027468685.1:4509813-4512313 GCF_046254945.1 Alosa pseudoharengus
ACACCTCACCCCCTCACTTTTACTTTGTCTCTGTCTCTCTCTCTTTCTCTCTCTTTCTCTCTCTCTCTCTCTGTTTCTCTCTTGCTGTCCTTTCTATCTTTGTGTGTGTTTGTCTGCCTCCACTTCTTTACCAACCTTTTGTAAATTGCCTCTTTGTGCCAAATCTGACATTTGGTCCACAGAGAGCGGCACTCTTGCTGTCAGCTCGTTGACTGCACTCGCGCCAGCTTAAGAGCTTAGCGTCGGCTACACTGCTATAAGGCCTCCACAGTGAACATTAATCGCACACCGGCCCGGCATTGTCTTAGTAATAATAACAGCTAATTCGACTCATCCTGCCAACCTGGGTTTTAGCCCACGCTAGTCCAGCTTTGCTGGACAGCTTTCCGCAGATTACTGTCATCTCTTTCTACTCTGCTGGATGCTTCACTGGCTAAACGCCCACCATCATGCCTTTATTTTCACCCTTTATATGCCCCCAGTCGTGCTTCGAGGCTAAACTCCCTTGTACACTGGTTTAGATGACTGTTGGACAAATTAAATCACAGCTTTTGATGTTGTAATTAATTAAACCAAGCATAACTCTTTTTTTCTTTTTCTCAGTGATAAACATGTGTGAGTCTTTCATTCTCTCCTGGTGCAGCCTTGAACTCCGAATCCCACAATGCATCAGTTTTATGGGGGTTGTGAAGGAGGTCACAGCCAAAGAGATTCATAGAGAATGGAAGTGGCTGATTGATTTTGGTTTTAAGAGCAACAGAAATGCTTCCTCAGCTAAAGTGAAGATGAGGTCATAGGTAGCATGTGTGTGTGTGTGTGTGTGTGTGTGTGTGTGTGTGTGTGTGTGTGTGTGTGTGTGTGTGTGTGTGTGTGTGTGTGTGTGTGTGTCTGTGTGTGTGTGCAAGCACTGTAGTTGGGGTCAGGGTTTTCAACTGGACAGAGAAGGTGATGCTACGTGGGCCAATTTTGCCAGAGTAGTTTTGCCAGACAATATTTGACAGCTTCCAAATCTTCTGATTGGATGGTCACAACGGGTTGCCTGTTGAAGCTCTCCAGGATAAATGTGTTCCCTAATATCAGTGGTCAACAACATTGGTCAGCAACACTTCTCAAAGCATCGCCTTGTGTATCTTCACATTGATGAAACAGACAAGTAATGTGATTGCAATTGTCAGAGGTTGTTTTTTGCATATTTTTATTGAATATTTTTGAATTCAGTCTCTCTGCTCTTATAATCATGTACACTGTGCCCCACCTGTTTATTTCCTTCTGCCTTTGCAAATAATAAAGGGAGTTATTTTCAAAACTGTTGTACGAATTCAAGGTCTCAATTTGCGATTGTTAGACTTATGGGGGCTGATTGAATACATAGTGAGAGTACATCAGTGTTGTGCGATTCTCTTGAGTTTGTGATGTGTGTTTGATGCATTGTAATTTCAGTGTGAATTGAAAAGTAAAGTAAATAACTATGTGTTTTGTTTTTCTGATTTGTTTACAGGTTTACAGGGCCGAACCTGCCCTCCCCCATCATTAGCAGTAAGAACTGGTTGAGAATCCACTTCACAACAGACGGCAACCACAAACTGAGGGGCTTCAGCGCTCAGTATCAAGGTGAGAATGAATCATGAATGAACGAATGAACGAATGAACGAATGAATGAATGAATGAATGAATGAATGAATGAATGAATGAATGAATGAAGGGCAATCAATGATCATCAATCAGCATGACACTTACAAGGTTAATTTGTAGCTGAAAAAGCTGAACGTTATGAACATATGTAGGCCAAGCAAACAATGGATTCATTAGCCTGTAACATATGCAAGCATTCACATATTAGGTTGATATGTGCACAAAGCGTATGATTGAAGTGAAGTGAAAAAGTACAGTGAATCACTAAAAAGTAACATTGAAAAAATGTGTGTGTGTGTGTGTGTGTGCATGTGTTTTGTAGGAACTCAGCAAACTACCTCTCTTCCCATGAAATAAAAAAACGATTTAATTGCATTTAATGCATAGCAAAAAAAAACCCGTAGTTCAGATGTTCTTTTGAAGCCGGTGCTAAGTGCTATTGCAGGCCCCCCTCCCCTTCCAACCCCACTCCTCCTCGGCCGCAAGCCATCTCATCACTGTCTCCAGGTCAGAGGTTGGCTCAGGCAGGAGATGAGCCGGAAAAAAAGGGATTAGTTGCTCCGCTGCCGTAGACTGATCCAGAATCAGCGGGAATCTCACCTTCTTCCCAGCCCCCGTCTCCCTAAAGAGATCAGGGGAGAAGCAAGATAGGATTACAGGTTGCGATAAACAAATCACGGTTTTAGGAAATCAGAGAGTATGATTGTGTGTGTGTGTGTGTGTGTGTGTGTGTGTGTGTGTGCATGCGTCTGTGTGTGCATCTGTGTGTGAGTGTGTGTGTGTGTGTGTGTGTGTGTGTGTGTGTGTGTGTGTGTGTGTGTGTGTGTCTGTGTGTGTGTGTCTGTGTGTGTGTGTGAGGGGGAAGGAG
>NW_027468685.1:4534813-4537313 GCF_046254945.1 Alosa pseudoharengus
CACACCCGCACACACACAGACACACAGACACACACACACACACACACACACACACACACACACACACACACAGCAGACTCCTCAGGTTCTCCACGGTGCTGGATGACTGCAATGGGTGACATGCTAACTTGTTCAATAGTAAAGTGTTTTCATTTCAATAGTATTGTTATACACTGTTCTGAAGTTTAGAAGAATGTCAGGATCATATTTTTGGAGGGGAAAGCCATACTGGGCTCTATCTTCCGTGCGGGCGCAATTGACTTTGTATACTCGCGCGTTTGTCTTTCTTATTTTGCAGTCAGCGCATATTGGAATTTTCCCTCCACAGGTACATGCCTGTAAATTAGGGAATTCGATTGCGCCCACGGGGGCGGTTCAGCGAAAAGACGGGGCGTGTTCCGGCGCAAACGTTCACTGTTGATATTTTGTAGTTTCAGAAAACAATTCCGCCACAGACCAGGAACTCCCTGGTCTAAAGTCTGTGGCGAAAATGCAGATGCTATTTTAAGG
This sequence comes from Alosa pseudoharengus, assembly GCF_046254945.1. Taxonomy (NCBI): domain Eukaryota; kingdom Metazoa; phylum Chordata; class Actinopteri; order Clupeiformes; family Clupeidae; genus Alosa; species Alosa pseudoharengus. The sequence goes on from NW_027468685.1 coordinate 4,535,324, forward strand.
GCGCATGCATGACCACAGGCCTGCATGAATGAATGCGTTGCACACCAATCTACAGACACTTCCGTGCACAGACGGAAACATTCAAAGCCTTGATAATATTTGTCCATTTCCCGGTTTTGTTCGTGCATTGGTGACCTAAATATTTAGTAGCCTATATAGTACAACATCTACATGCAATATCTTTACAACAACGCCTAATTACGACCTATTAATCTGGACAACTTTATAGGCTACAGCCCTATAAAGGCTAAAGTTACTTTTAGTTTTGTTCCAATTTACCGTTGTGTAAGGTTTTAAGCACCAAGCTTTGCTATGTTCCCTCCATCCTTTCGTTATTTTCAAAAAACGTTTTATATCCATGATGGCCTTGAAGTCTTGAGTTAGTGAATTAGCTTAAATCAGCTTTTCATGTGCTGTTAACCAGCAACAGATAGTACAAGAAAGCAGCAAGTATGGTTACAATTTCTGTACAATTTCTGTAGTTGCTGCATCCATTCATTGTTATTCTCTCTCCTGCTCAAATAAATGTTGTGCGTGAATTAAGTTGATGATAACGTGTTTACAAACTCTGCTTTACAGAAAATATTGTAAATAGTCTACTGTCACGCAGTTAATGGGATACTGTGCAGAGTTGAAAGTTAGGTCAACTTAAACGAAGCCCTTGCTTGGCCGCCTGTGCTGTGCAACGCACACTTAGCTCCTCTCATCTATACAATGTAGTTCCCATTTCTGTAAACCATACATAATTTCAAAGAAAAATATTACCACTCGAGGGAAATCAGTGTGGTGTCCATGTGAAAAAATAGGCATAAATCTAGCGTACACATTTTCACGAATCACTGATGTGTTGATGACATAAATTAGGAAATGTTAGAGGACTTAAGGAGACGTGATGTTGAACTGCATGCCGATGCCATTTAACCCAAATGCCCCAGCGGCAGCACGGGAGAGAAGAGATTAACTGACAGAAGATATGCATTGTCTATAGAGAGGTAATGTTAGATTACATTGTACATTGCAAATATATCACCATGCATTCATAACCTCGTGATTCAGTGAGAATGATCCCAAAACATCGGAAAGTATGTCTTTGTGACAATTCTGTATTACATTTTGTCAAGAGGAAAAATCAATAGCTAACTGTTCCCAACTGAACAGTGATTATAGCTATAGCGCTGTGAACGCTCCTGGCTGCGCCTGGCAAATACGCCACCATAATAGCAATCAGCTATGGAACAAGCGTGCCTGTTGTTAAAGGGAATGTGAGATGACGCTCTGATTGGTTTATTGCACGTTACGCCCAAACCACACCCATGATTAATGTAGCTACTTCAGACCACCCCATTTTAGATTTCCGTCGGGCGCAACAGTCAATATCCCGCCGGTAAAATAGCATCAGCGCCCAAGATCCGCCCACAAAGTCAGTTGCGTTTTGCGCGAAGACACTTCCATTTCAGACCATTAAAATAGGGCCCACTGTGTCAGTGGTCTTGCGGTTAGCCTGATAGTGTGTCAATGGTCCTGTGGTTAGCCTGATAGTGTCAATGGCCCTGTGGTTAGCTTGGTAGTGTGTCAATGGTCCTGTGGTTAGCCTGATTTGGAGGGGAAAGCCATAGTGTGCCAATGGTCCTGCGTGTGTGATATTGTGTCAATGGTCCTGTGGTTAGCCTGATTTGGAGGGTTAGCTTCAGCGAGTTAGCATCTCAGTTGATGACCGCCACCTTTTGAAAATGGCGCCCGATTTGTGCTCACTTCTGATCAATACCTTATAACCAAGCATTAGGTATAGCATTGGGTATATTAGCTAGCCTAGCATTGGGTATATTAGCTAGCCTAGCATTGGCCATTGAAATGAACAGTGCTTGTGTGTGTGTGTGTGTGTGTGTGTGTGTCTCTCTGTGTGTGTGTGTGTGTGTGTTACCCAAGGCTGTGGCCTCAAGCGATGCAGTGGCAACGTTTTCAAAGCTGATATTTTCGGAGCTTTCTGTTG
>NW_027468685.1:4542313-4548645 GCF_046254945.1 Alosa pseudoharengus
CTTGTGAAATCAAAGGAATATTTGATTTTTAAAATCCTCACTTCTACCTTCTACTTCTGCTATCTTTTTTTCCTGACGGGTCCAGGAGTTAACTTGTGCTTTCCTGGAGAGACCTCAGCCACTTCCCTCTCTCTCCCTCTTCTCTCCCTCTCTCCCTCTTCTATCCTTCTCTCTCTCCCTCTCTCACCCTCTCCCTCCTGCTCTCTCTCTCTTCTCTCCCTCTCTCTCCATCTCTCTCCCTCTCTCTCCCTCTTCTCTCCCTCTCTCTCACTCTTATCTCACTCTTCTCTCCCGCTCTCTCCCTCTCTCTCCATCTCTCTCCCTCTTCTCTCCCTCTCTCTCCATCTTATCTCCCTCTCTCCCCATCTCTCCCTCTCTCTCCATCTTCTCTCCCTCTCTCTTCCTCTTCTCTCACTCTTCTCTCCCTCTCTCTCCCTCTTCTCTCCCTCTTCTCTCACTCTTCTCTCTCTCTCTCTCTCTCTCTCTCTGTCTCTCTCTCTCTCTCTCTCTCTCTCTCTCTCTCTCTCTCTCTCTCTCTCTCTCTCTCGTGTCCTAGCTCCTAACTTCCTCCCTCTGTTCCTGCAGCGTTCCGGCACAACGAGTGTCCAGACCCGGGTGTGCCCGTGAATGGCCGGCGTTTCGGAGACAGCCTGCAGCTGGGCAGCTCCATCTCCTTCCTGTGCGAGGAGGGCTTCATCAAGACCATGGGCTCCCAGACCATCTCCTGCATCCTAAAGGACGGCAACGTGGTGTGGGACAACGCTGTGCCGCGATGCGAGGGTCAGTACCTTTGCGTCTCCGTCCAGCCCATAATATTCCGTCAGACGCGCCGTGGCCTCATTTTAGCTTCTATTTAGTCAGTGTGGACACTCATATCGTCATAGTTACAGTTACCTTTATTGTTATTGTTCCTAGTGTGAACGGTCCTTAAGATGTGTCAAAAGGCCTACTCTCTGTCCCTCAGACAGCAGATATGCGGTAGTGTCTGTACATAAAACTCCTCCCATGATTTCAACCCCCCTGCCCAGCCGTGCACTGACCAGACCTAATCCCAACCCAAAGCTCGTCTCGTCCTCCACCAGAATGTAATGACCGGTCAATTCAGATGCCATTGACTAAGACATTGACTGGGGGTTATTGTCCCAATGACTGAATAGACCCTTTCAGCTGAATTAACAAACAGGGGTCTTTCTAAAGCATTTCCGTTGGTACAGAAAACAACATTAAACATTAAGCTAATGGTAACTTGAGGACAAACAAAATTTAAAAAACAAGTTTTAGAGTCAACATTTTGTAGATCATTGTGCTTTAGAGTCAATATTTTGTAGAGCATTGCGCTAAAGTCCGATTTATTTTCATTTTAAAGTATCTGCGTTGGTTTTGAATGTTTCGACTGGAGATCCTCTAGGAATAGATCAAAATAACTTCATATCTCTGGGTTAGTTGTATATTTTGGGCTCCTGTTAAAGGAACACCAGATTGACCCGTTTGGAGGGACCACCTGGTTGAGATAGTCATTTTGATATTTTACCTGCCTTGTTCTGCACTTACCCTCAGGCTGTGGCGCATCTGTGGGAGCCGGCGAAGATGTGTTTCTGTACATCACTAAGCTGAAGATGTGTTTCTGTACATCACTAACGCTGCTTCAGATTGCATCTCAGCTCTGTCTTGACACATGTGGCTAATATGGATGAATGTCATTTATCATCATTCATGTAGTCTCCATTGTAATACAATTTCCCTCCTAGCTACAGGCTATGCTCTTTACCATACTTATTGCACGCGTCTAAGGAGGAAGCCTACTTGGGTGCTGAAATGATTCACACTTATTCATATAGCATAGAACTTTTAAGGTGAAGCCTCAGTCATTGTGTACTTTGTTGCAATGAAGTATTAAAGTGTGCTTAATACTTTCATGATGCTCCCCAATCAAATACATAATTAAACCTGAACTTTCTGTAATTAAATTAACACCAAAGCATTTTTCAATAAGTTCTTGGCAAGCAGGCAAGAATATGCATGAGAGAGAGAGACAGAGAGAGATGCCGGAAAGAAGGGAGAAAGTTGAACCAAACAATTCAGGAACTTCATAAATTAATTCGTATTGTATTGCAGTCTGTGGTTGATGAAACATATTACTCATCCATGCAATATGCAGGCAAAATCAGTCCTGTACAATTTTGACAATCTTGACAAAAATGTCTGCTTATGTGAAGAAACCGCCACTTTAAATGTGATCTCAAAAATCATTTCAACATGTCACAGATATGGGTGGGTCCAAGCATGCTCTATAAGTCAAGTCAAGTCAATTCAAGTCAAGTTTATTTATATAGCGCATTTCATACACAGAGGTCATTCAATGTGCTTTACATAAACAAAACCAAACAACAATAACAAATAAAAGCATAGAAGGGCAATATAGTCAAAGAATAGTTAAAAGGTAAAGATCATAATAAAAAGAAAACATAAGTGGCATCTCTCTAAGTCACACAATACAAAAATATGCCATTTAACTCAGTTGATCTAGGAAGATAGAAGCATTTACTATATGTTGATTGGTCAAAGGCAGATTGAATCACTTAACAACACCTTTCAACGCTTTAAACAAATGTTAAACATTTAAAGGAACCGTATGTAAGAAATGTATTTCAATTAATCATAAAATGGCCCTGATATGTCACTAGGCATTAAGAAATCATGTTTATTTCAAATACTTATATCACTGACAACAGTAGTCTGGCCAGGATATTGTCATTTAAAAAGTGAAGTTGCAGCCCTCAACTAGATAGATAGATAGATCGATACTTTATTGATCCTCAAGGGGAAATTCAAGAAACTACGTGAGACCGCGGAAACGGCCGTAACGGCAGACGGTGCATCAGGCCGGATTCGAACCGGCGATGCCATTCTTAAAGTGCTATGTAGCACAGCGCTGCCTTTCCTATGTGTGCCACGGAGACGCTAATGATGTTGATGTTGTCATGTTGTGTTTTGGCCTAATGCGCCACCCTCCACCTATCTACTAATCACAAAGTCAGTAGTGTTTCGGCATCAGGTTGCCAGCTCTGCCAGTCAGAGGGGAGGGGAAGGGGATACACCGCTCTACAGTAATTTGAAAGGGATTGTAGTACCAGTTTTGGCCACAATCTTACATATGGTTAATTTAATACAGCATACCCATGCCTGAGTCATCTGGCCCAGTGCTGGCCCAGTTATGGCCCAGTGTCCAGTGCACTGAGTGAAGCGTGTTGGAAGGCATTGCTGGGTCAGTATTCACCAGTGTTCCCCGTCAGCGTTCTCCATCAGAGGAGTGTGTTCCCCGTCAGCGTTCTCCATCAGAGTTCTCCATCAGAGGAGTGTGTTCCCCGTCAGCGTTCTCCATCAGAGGAGTGTGTTTTAATGGATGAGTGCTACGGCTCATTTTATTCATGCTATGCAAAGGACAGCGCTATTAATGCTCATGCTTCTTCTCTCAGCGTGAGTCAGAGACCCGGTCCTCAGCGGATAATCAATCACCCGGAGGTCTTTATTAAATTGACGCCTTTCAAAGATGTCCTTCAGTGCATAGGGATGTTTTATCAGCGAGTTGACTGTCCTTTTTTCCATCTGGAGACAGGAGCTTAAGAGGAAGGAGTACGTTTCAGACTAATGCACTCTGGGATATCTCTGTAATGAAGTTTCATCTTCTTCCCTCTCCTCTCCTCTCCTCTCTTCTTCTCTGTTCTCTTCTCCTCTGTTCTCTTCTCCTCCTCTCCTCCCTCTCCTCTCTTCTCCTCTCCTCTCCTCTCCTCTCTGCTCCTCTCCTCTCTTCTTTTCCTCTCTCCCCTCTACTCATATTTCCTCTCTTATCTTCCTCTCCATTCTTTCCCTTCTTGTTTTGCTCTTCTCTTTTCTTCTCCTCCTGTTCTCTATTGTTCTCTTCTCCTGTGTTCTCCTCTCCTCTAATCATTGTATTATCCTCCCCTCCTCTATCTCTTCTCTTCTCCTGCTGTATATTGTTTTTATCCTCTCTCCACATATTGTTTTCTTCTCTCCCTTTTTCAATCATTACTTTCATCGTTCTCCCATCTTCTTCTCTGCTTCTCCTTTCTCCTCCCTTCTTTCCTTTGCTCCTCTCCTCTCTCATATTTGATCTTCTCCTCCTCATCTTTCTCCTCTTCTCTCTTGTCTCATTCTCTCCTCTCTTGTCCTCCTCTTCTCTCATTTCCACTCATCCTCTCCTCCCTTCCCTTCTCATCTTCTTATCTTCTCCTCCTCTCCTCTCCCCTCCTCCTCTCCTCTCCTCTCCTCTCTCATATTTGATCTTCTCCTCCTCATCTTTCTCCTCTTCTCTCTTGTCTCATTCTCTCCTCTCTTGTCCTCCTCTTCTCTCATTTCCACTCATCCTCTCCTCCCTTCCCTTCTCATCTTCTATCTTCTCCTCCTCTCCTCTCCCCTCCTCCTCTCCTCTCCTCTCCTCTCCTCTCTCATATTTGATCTTCTCCTCCTCATCTTTCTCCTCTTCTCTCTTGTCTCATTCTCTCCTCTCTTGTCCTCCTCTTCTCTCATTTCCACTCATCCTCTCCTCCCTTCCCTTCTCATCTTCTTATCTTCTCCTCCTCTCCTCTCCCCTCCTCCTCTCCTCTCCTCTCCTCTCCCCTCCTCTCCTCTCCTCTCCTCTCCTCTCCTCTCCCTTCCTCCTCTCCTCTCCTCTCCCCTCCTCCTCTCCCCTCCTCCTCTCCTCCTCTCTTCTCCTCTCCTCTCCTCTCCTCTCCTCCTCCTCTCTTCTCCTCTCCTCTCCTCTCCTCTCCTCTTCCCTCTCCTCTCCTCTCCTTCTCTTCTCTCCTCCTCTCCTCTCCTCTCCTCTCCTTCTCTCCTCTCCTCTCCTCCTCTCCTCTCCTCTCCTCCTCTCCTCTCCTCTCTTCTCCTCTCCCCTCCTCCTCTCCTCTCCCCTCCTCTCCTCTCCCCTCCTCCTCTCCTCTCCTCTCCCCTCCTCTCCTCTCCTCTCCTCTCCTCTCCTCTCCTCTCCCCTCCTCCTCTCTTCTCCTCTCCTCTCCTCTCCTCTCCTCCTCTCCTCTCCCCTCCTCCTCTCCTCTCCTCTCTCCTCCTCTCTTCTCCTCTCCTCTCCTCTCCCCTCCTCTCCTCTCCTCTCCTCTCATCTCATCTCCCCTCCTCTCCTCTCCTCCTCTCCTCTCCTCTCCTCTCCCCTCCTCTCCTCCTCTCCTCTCCTCTCCTCTCCTCTCCCCTCCTCTCATCTCCCCTCCTCTCCTCTCCTCCCTTCTCCTCTCCCCTCCTCCTCTCCTCTCTGCCCCTGTCTCTCTCTCTGTCCACCTCAGCTCCGTGTGGCGGGGATCTGAAAGCGCCAAGCGGCATCATCTTGTCCCCCGGCTGGCCAGAGCTTTACAAAGAGGCGCTCAACTGCGAGTGGATCATCGAGGCTCCCCCTGGCTACCCCATCAAGATCATCTTTGACAAGTCAGTTGATATCTCTCGCTCTGTCTTTGTCCCTCTCTGTATCTCTCTTTCTCTCTCTGTATCTTTCTTTCTCTCTCTCTCTCTTTCTCTCTCTCTCTCTCTCTCTCTCTATCTCTCTTTTTTATAGGTGTCTATCTCTCAGTCTCTCTCCCTCCACATGTCTATGTTTTGATGCTGTCACTTAAGTGACTAAGAAGATACCTTCAAAGAAACATTGAATGTGTTAAATGTGACAAAGAGACACTGATAGCAGTTGTCTTTGAATGGCATACAACACACACTCTCAGCATGTGGCTACTAGGAGAAGGACACCAGCACTGCTGTGTTTGTGGTTAATTGAAATCATTCTAGATCAAGTGTGCCACTGGTAATAAGTGTGTTGCAGTTAAAATCAAACTGATCACATGACTGGTGAAAAAAATTTTCAGATTTGTTTTTGTTTGCTTCAGTGAGTGCAGATACAAAAGTGGAGAAGGCTTGTGGAGAAGACCTACTTCCACAGATTTGATTTCCTCTCTCTCTCTCTCTCTCTCTCTCTCTCGCTCTCTCAGTAGAATATTTTTTTCTGTCCCTGTGTTTTCCACCATGTTAAATATTTAAACTTGAAGAAATTTCCCCAGTGCATAACCCATTAAAGTTATTAATCATTGCTTTGCTGAACACCCACTGATTATTACTGGAGATGGGTAGCGACACAAAGCACCACCACCAGCTGTCTCTGCCGTGGATGTGACACACACACACACACACACACACACACACACACACACACACACACACACACACACACACACACACTCCCCCGCCATAGCAAGGATTAGATAGACAATTGGCTTCCTGTGCCCAAGTGAGCAGAGGGATTCATATCATCTGGCTCG
>NW_027468685.1:4561344-4568844 GCF_046254945.1 Alosa pseudoharengus
ACCTTCTTTCAGTCATTTGGCGGTGTTTCATGGCCCAAGCCTCTTTTTCTTATTCTGACGTCTTAGCAATGGCTTTCTTGCTGCAACTCGACCTGTCAAACCTGCAACTCGAAGTCTTGTCTTCACAGCTGAAACTGGTACTTGCCTACTGTACCACTATTAGGCTGTGCTTGGAGCTGTTGTCCTGTGAGCTGACTATCATGCAAGCTGTTGACTCTCAGAAACTGATCTTCTGATTTTGTTGTGGCTTTGGATTTGCTACTGTAGACCTCTTCCTGACAGAAATAAAACATTATTTATTTTTCAGTTTTGGGTAACCTTACATTTTTTAGCCTCTGGCAGGTCAACACTTACCTTTGTACCATTTCAAGCTATTCATTGGACTTGAACTGTTTGAATTTCAATAAATAACTGGGAAAAATTGCGGTGTATTAAAAAGTTTTACCGGTAATATGTATAGATCCAGGATGTCTACTCTCACAGATGAGGTTTTTATATTTTTTTCCATGAAATGTATGCCTAAAATGTATGTTTTGAAGTTAGCTGATGTTTGCTTTTGAGCAGAGATATTTCTCCCATTTCATCTGCTGACATGATGTCAGATGAAATGGGTTTTGATGAGATGAAATCTAATTCTAAATGGATTTAAAATGAGGTTTGTTGACTGCATCTCTATAATTAACAGTCGGGTCGTTCAATGTTTCGCCATCACGGCTTGACATTCTGATATTTTTTGAGCTGTTTTTGACTCACTGACAGGCTAGGTCGCCAGCTTAGACGCTCGTTAGAGCGTGCAGACAGCCAAGCGTCATCTCCGAAAATAGCTGTAATTAACAACGCCAATTAAGACAGGTGTAATTAGCGACCTTGTTCAATTAAGGGTTTGTTTGGTTCATTTGGGTGTTTGACTCTGGTGTAAACAGAATCCGCAGGGGGTCTTGCGGCACGGAAGGCCTCGCAAAATCACATGACTGGGCAGGCGTGTGCACATTAACAGCGTGGAGGGGGCTGGGGGGGGGGGGGGGTCACTGAACACAAACAAACAGGACCGGTCCTTCCCCAAAGCTTCAAAGATCCTGCTTACTTTAGTCTTTATTCACTTAGTACATTTTACAAATCTCATTAAGAATTTACCATTAAAAAACAGTGCAGGGAGAGGCAGAAAGCCCAAACAGGCTTATATGAAGCCTCCACCTTCCTGTTAGAAAGCCCAAACAGGCTTATATGAAGCCTCCACCTTCCTGTTAGAAAGCCCAAACAGGCTTATATGAAGCCTCCACCTTCCTGTTAGAAAGCCCAAACAGGCTTATATGAAGCCTCCACCTTCCTGTTAAAAAGCCCAAACAGGCTTATATGAAGCCTCCACCTTCCTGTTAAAAAGCCCAAACAGGCTTATATGAAGCCTCCACCTTCCTGTTAAAAAGCCCAAACAGGCTTATATGAAGCCTCCACCTTCCTGTTAAAACGGAAGCCTTGTGGGGCCAACTATGATGCTGATAATGGAACTCTCTTGAAAGGGTCAATAAGCTGCCATGTCTCAACCCCTCACAACTCAGCTCACAGAGAAAAGTAGCATTAGTGTCAAGGTCGTGACTTGGACACCCAATTAGCATTGCTGATGTGGTCAAGGACATTTAAAAGAGCAGTGTCAATGTACTGACATGACTGCTGTATGGTTTACTTGTACCGTAAGTTGATTTGTATCAAAATAAATGCTTAATGTGTTTGTGTTAGTAGCGATCTAACGCGTCTTTGGGGCTGTGTGATAGCGTAGTGGTTAAGGAGCTGGGCTAGCATGCAGTAGCCAGAGAAGTTGTGCCCTTGAGCAAGGCACTTAACCCCTAGTTGCTATGGGAACAATGGCCATTGTAACAAAACTGACATATGTAAGGCATTACAGTCATTTCCTGTTTATTAGCCAGTGTTTTACGCAAGTTAAAAAAACAAAACCATATTAATACCATATTAACTGCCCCGTGTATTAACCTCATAACAATGCAAAATCAATGTGTAAACCGTGGCTAATAGTTGGGAAATTACGGTATGGATAAAACCCCGGCTAATAGTTGGGAAATGACGGTATGGATAAAAGTGTCTGTTAAATTAATAAATGTTAAGGATTTCTTTGGTGTTTTGTCTCATAGCACCCTGCGGAGGAAACCTGACTGGTCCGAGCGGACTCATCCTCTCTCCAGAGTATCCCGAGCCGTACCCCCACGGCCGCGAGTGTGATTGGCTGGTCAGCGTTACCCCCGACTACATCATCTCGCTCAACTTCAACCAGTGAGTCGGTCAGCCTACAGAGAGAAGGTGGACTGGTGGTCTGGAAATCAGCCAGGTTTACGTTCAGGTTTTATTGGTAACCATGGTGACATCCCATGGCTCTGGTCAGAATTTACATTTTAAAACACATTTTTAGTAAAGATTTGGTATCACTTGTTTAGACATTCAGTCATAGTCCACGTGCTAGCCCAAACTAATTAGTTAACAGAAAGGGCATGCCTCCGGCTCTCCCCCCTCACAGTCTGGTTGTTGAACAGGTGTGTGCATGTACCGTCTGATTTGATGAAGGTTTCAGTACTTAATTATGGCCTTTCAGGAGACCAATTAGCACAGATAAATGTTGCACACAGATTGTTAAATCAAATGAAATCTGTAATTAGCTGGAGTCTCATTCAACAAAAACAACTGTGTTCCAATTGTCATCACCTTTAGATGTCTAAAGCAATGTTGTGCGGGAGTTCTTCTCCAGATTCATTTGAATAGAAAATGGCCACATAAAGGACAGGTGAACTCACTCTTTTACTGCTAGCCACTCGGGCTATGCACTATATATACTCCTGTGGTTCAGGACAGACCATGGAGTGTAATAAAAGCTTTCCCAACTGTCCATTACCAACTAAATGGCCAAAAGACAGCAGGTATCATGTGAGCACGCTATCATCACTGCTAGCTGGACAGTGGTTGGTGTTACTGGTCTAAGGGCCTCTAATGCCCACCAGCTCTCAAGCGATCCTAACTGGCTGCTTTAAGGAGCTAAGGAGTCAGATTAGGGCCTACTGTGGTAGTTTGGAACAGAGCTCTGTCTGAAGTGAAGTGAGTTTATGCACCTGTGTTTAAATGAATGCAATGATGTGGGAACAGAACTCAACACCGCTGCAATGGTGCGGGAACAGAACTCAACACCGCTGTAATGGTGTGGGAACAGAACTCAACACCGCTGTAATGGTGTGGGAACAGAACTCAACACCGCTGTAATGGTGTGGGAACAGAACTCAACACCGCTGTAATGGTGCGGGAACAGAACTCAACACCGCTGTCTGACTTGTGTCCAGATTCAGCCTGGAGCCCAGTTATGACTTCCTGCACGTGTACGATGGACCTGACTCGCTCAGTCCACTCCTGGGCAGCTTCTACGGTGCGGACGCTCCGGAGCGCATCGAGAGCAGCAACAACACCCTCTTCCTGGCCTTCCGCAGCGACGCCTCGCTCAGCAGCAACGGCTTTGTCCTGCAGTACACAGGTATGACCTACAGGTGGACACAGTAGACAGGTACACAGGTACCACCTACAGGTGGACACAGTACACAGGTACACAGGTATCACCTACAGGTTGACAGAGTGCACAGGTACACAGGTACATAAGTACGCCCTACAGGTGGACAGAGTTCACAGGTACCACCTACAGGTGGACACAGTAGACAGTTGCAACCAACAGGTATGCACAGTACACACAGGAACCACCTGCACATAGACAAAGAGCAAGCACACAGGTACGACCTACAGCTATGCACATCAAACAGGTACGGCCTACAGGTATGCACATCAAACAGGTACGGCCTACAGGTATGCACATCAAACTGGTACGGCCTACAGGTATGCACATCAAACTGGTACAACCTGCACATAGACTAAGAACAAGGATACAGGTAAAGATATTAAATGTCTAAACACAATGTTATGAATACTATATATATATATATATATATATAATATTGTATGTATACATACAATTTATACTCATACACATATAATATAATCTAAAGTTTAATGTAGCTGGCAGACTTCGGTCGTTATATGCATTGTTCACCCCGTGTTCCTGTCTTTACGTCTTCAGAATTAATCGAACCAAATTAGCACTAGCAGACCACCTGGGCATCGTGAATATTACCCTGGTCAGCATTTCTCCACCTCTCTCTCTCTCTCTCTCTCTCTCTCTCTCTCTCTCTCTCTCTCTCTCTCTCTCTCTCTCTCTCTCTCTCTCTCTATCTCTCTCTCTCTCTCTCTCTCTCTCTCTCTCTCTCTCTCTCTCTCTGCCCCCCCCCCCCACTGTTTCCTGCTGTAATGATGGCCCCGTGAGGCTACTGAGGCGGTCCCATAAAAGCCTGATGAAAATGAAAAGTGCCTAGCGGTGTGCTGCGCACCGACTCAGCGTTTGATCAATGCGAGCCTGTCGCACCAGACGCAGCACATCAATTCAAACTAATGCCTGTTTGTTCTTCCCACTCGTGTTCCTCGCTCCGCGTCCGACTCGTCCGTTCCGTTTCGGCGCCGCTCCACTGATTTGCTCAAGTGCTTGGTCGTTCGCCGGTGACATTTGCTCCAAACGGCGAACATGTAAAACAATCAGAGTCACTTCCTGTTAGACACGCTGCGCATAATGAACTCTTCTTTATCGCTCTGTCAGGGCGTCGTTTATGTTTTTTTATCAGACGATGGGGGACTCTACTCATTTAGACTGAAAGGGATCACAGGAAATATGGCGCACGTCAATGGCAGACCTGTGCCACCATCTGCTTTCCTTCTCTGTTCTTAACAGTCCCCTTATTGTTGCTGTATTTTTGATGCCTGGACTAATGACTATTCTGGACAATAATAAAGTCACAAGTGGCAACACTGACCAGGTTTCAGCGTAAAAGCTAAACCTTTTCCGACCCTTTATACGTCTCATAAGCGGGAGCTAAGCTAGCGTGGTTCTATCATAAGCGGGAGCTAAGCTAGTGTGGTTCTATCATAAGCGGGATCTAAACGAATGTCGTTCTATCGTAAGCGGGAGCTAAGCTACCGTGGTCCTATCATAAGTGGGAGCTAAGCTAGCGTGGTCGGAGCTAAGCTAGCGTGGTCCTATCATAAGCTGGAGCTAAACTAGCGTGGTCCTATCATGAGCGGGAGCTAAACTAGCGTGGTCCTATCATAAGCGGGAGCTAAACTAGCGTGGTCCTATCATGAGCGGGAGTTAAACTAGCGTGGTCCTATCATGAGCGGGAGCCAGTAGTCTTTGAAAGTAGAAGTGAGAGCAGCCATGGCTGACCAACTGCTAAAGAGGTGACGGCTCTCGTCTGGCGTCCCGTCTCCCCTCCGCTCGTCCACAGAGTGTGTGTTAGTTAGTGTGTGTCTGGCGCAGTCCGCACGGCTCTTAATCTAATGGGCAGCAGGGGCGGCTCAATCTGGCCGAGCAGATGGACCCAGTATGGGGCGGCGCAACGGCCCCGGCGCCGGGTGTCAAGATGCACGAGGGCAAATCGCATTATGGCTGCATGAGACGTCCAGCAATGAGCCGACCCTGGGCCATCCAAACATGGACAAAGAGACATCTTCTAGTGTGTGTGTGTTTGTGTGTGTGAGCGTGCGTGTGTGAGTGTGTGTGTGTGTGTGTGTGTATGTGTGTGTGGGTGTGTGTGTCTGGGTGAGGCCATGTCTACATGGTCACATTAGTAAATGGCTCGGGCGATATCAGCCTCTTTACTGACCAATCAGCTACTCCCACTCATCTCCAGCAGGGCCTGATTGGCCTCCGAGGGGCTATATATGGGCCAAGACTCCTCACGCCTCAATGACACTTAAGTAAACACACACACACACACACACACACTCACACAAACACACATACATACACACACACACACAGACACAAATAGTCTATTTAAATGTGGTCAGCTTGTTTTCCCTCTCTCTCCACCTCTTTCCTATCATTCTGTCACACACACACACACACATACACACACACACACATACACACACACACACACACACATACACACACACACACACACACACACACACACACACACAAACACACACACACACACACACACACACACACACACATACACACACACACACACACACACACACACACACACACACACACACCATCAGTACCCCCCTCCGCCTCTCCCTCTCCCTTCTTAATTAGTCCCAAGTCAGGCCTCGGTGTGTGTTGTGCTGGCTGTGGTTGGTCAGGTGAAAGGTGTGTGTGTGTGTGTGTGCGTGTGAGTGTGTGTGTGTGTGTGTGTGTGTGTGTGTGTGTGTGTGTGTGTGTGTGTGTGTGTTTGAGCTAAGTGTAAGGTAGCTGACTGTCGGCCCAGCGTTGTCCAGGCGGAGAGCAGATTGCAGGACTGCATCACAGCTCTGCTCGCCCATGAAGGGCAGGGACTTAGCCCCCGCAACACGTCTACTCTTACCTACACACACACACACACACACTGACAGACAGACACATTCACATACACTCAAACACACACATACAGTACTCTCTCTCTCTCTTTTTTTCTCTCTCTCTCTCTCTCTCTCTCTCTCTCTCTCTCTCTGTCTGTCAAATAAGCAAACAAACAAACATGTATATAGTACACTACCTCTAATATGGCCAGTGGGTGAGGATGTGTGGGTGGTGTGTGGGTGAATTGTGTGTTAAAGTCATCAGAGATGAGGTGTTGTGTTAAAGTGATCAGAGATGAGGTGTTGAAAGAGAGAAAGAATGGGAGGATGAGAGAGAGGAGAATAAAAGAGTGAGAGAAGAGAGGAAAGAGTGAGAGAGGGAAGAATAAAAGAGAGAGAGAGGAGAGGAAAGAGTGAGAGAGAGGAGAGGAAAGAGTGAGAGAGGAGAGGAAAGAGAGAGAGGAGAGGAAAGAGTGAGAGAGGAGAGGAAAGAGAGAGAGGAGAGTAAAGAGTGAGAGAGGAGAGGAAAGAGTGAGAGAGGAGAGGAAAGAGTGAGAGAGGAGAGTAAAGAGTGAGAGAGGGAAGAATAAAAGAGTGAGAGAGGAAAATAAAAGAGTGAGAGAGGAGAGTAAAGAGTGAGAGAGGAGAATAAAGAGTGAGAGAGAGGAGAGGAAAGAGTGAGAGAGGAGAGTAAAGAGTGAGAGAGGAGAGTAAAGAGTGAGAGAGGAGAGTTTGGATGCAGATTGATTTCTAATTTGGGGCCGAATGGTCTCTCTCCACTACACTGAGTCCAGGCCTGGTGCTGGAGGTCTCTCTCCACTACACTGAGTCCAGGCCTGGTGCTGGAGGTCTCTCTCCACTACACTGAGTCCAGGCCTGGTGCTGGAGGTCTCTCTCCACTACACTGAGTCCAGGCCTGGTGCTGGAGGTCTCTCTCCACTACACTGAGTCCAGGCCTGGTGCTGGAGGTCTCTCTCCACTACACTGAGTCCAGGCCTGGTGCTGGAGGTCTCTCTCCACTACACTTAGTCCAGGCCTGGTGCTGGAGGTCTCTCTCCACTA
>NW_027468685.1:4581344-4588288 GCF_046254945.1 Alosa pseudoharengus
TCGCTGGGATGGAGAGGGGGGGGGGGGGGGGGGGGGGGGGTGACTGGCTGTGCCATGCCGGGCAGCCCGCTGTCACTTTCAGTCACCGTGGCACTTATGTGACATTACTCGACGAGGCCTCGGCAGCGGCGGGCGGAGCGCGTGGCATAGTGGAGTGGAGCGTAGCGGAGCGCGTGGCATAGTGGAGTGGAGCGTAGCGCGCGGCATAGTGGAGCACCGCTGCGTTAAAATGCCCCTGAAAAATACATGAGTGATGTTCCGCGTGATGTCATAGTGCCCCTGAAAAATACATGAGTGATGTTCCACGTGATGTCATAGCGCATCGTGGGGATGCTGGTTTTCTTCACCCCTGAGTGTGTGTGTGTTTGGGCGTGTGTGTGTGTGTGTGTGTGTCTGTGTTTGGGTGCAATGAGCTTTAGCATGAGAATGGCAAGCACAACATCCTCTACAGACTTCTAAACACTCTACTGGTGTGTGTGTGTGTGTGTGCGCGTGTGTACGCGTGTGTGTGTGTGTGCCTGTACTTAAGCTTGTGTGTTGAGCAATGCTGCCCTTCTATCTGACAATACACAACTTTTTTTCACAATTACACAATTTGTTATCCTAGTTTGCTGTCTTGCCTTGTCTCTGCTAACCCTCGTGGCAGATGCTGCTGCAAGTACTCACACACACACACACACACACACACACACACACACCTACACACACACCTACACACACACACACACACACACACACACACACACACCTACACACACACACACACACACACACCTACACACACACACACACACACACACACACACATACCTACACACACACCTACACACACACACACACACACACACACACACACACACACACACACACACACACAAAGCACAGCTGCTCACCTGTGCGCTCCGCTGCATTTAGCAGATGTTTTGCCGCAGTAAAGATCATAAATGTCTGTAAATGCACATCCTCAGATGCCTTCAGCTGATTTTTACTTTTTTATGCCCTCCTTCACTCTCTTTCTCCATCTCTCCATCTGCTTTTCACTTTATTCCCCTCTTCCCTTCCCTTCCCTCTCCTTCCATATATCTTTCTCTCTCTCTTTCTCTCTCTATCACCCTATCTGCACTTCCTCTTCCCTTATTCATCTCTCTCTCTCTCTCTCTCTCTCTCTCTCTCTCTCTCTCTCTAGTGCCCTGTGGTGGCAACTTGACCCAGCGCACCGGTACTATCCTGTCCCCTGGCTACCCCGAGCCCTACCTAAACAGCCTGAGCTGCGTCTGGAAGATCACCGTTCCGGAAGGTTCCGGGATCCAGGTATCTGACCCCCTGTCCGTTTTACACTCTCTCTCTCTCTCCATCCTTCCTTCTGCCTCACCATCACACACACACACACTCACACAAAGAGAATAAAAGGCCCTGTCAATGCGGTCATCTTCACCATTGACGGGGCAGATAAACGCTCCTTGGCACCTTCAGCTCTGTGGAGGCCCACTAAGGGACTGGCAGACTCCCTCATGCACTTCCACGTTTTCGCCGCCTTTTACTGTATCATATTTTTGACTTCAGCACGGGCCGTTAAAGTTTAGACCCTTGGTGGACACAGCGGTGGCTGCCCTCTGCACACACACACACACACACACACACACACACCTCACACACACACACAGGGAGCTGAACCAGAGGCCCCGGAGCTCGTAATTGGGCCCAGTCCGAGCCCATAACTCTGAGTAATATTCCCCATCAAGCAACCATCGCCTCCATCTTAAGCAAGGCAGTAAAGGGGACTGCACACACACACACACACACACACACACCTCAGGGTTCCGGTGGCAACAGCCCACTGAGAGTCGTGTATTTATACCCAGTCAGAACAACACCCAGTGTGTGTGTGTGTGTGTGTGTGTGTGTGTGTGTGTGTGTGTGTGTGATGTTTCCACCGGGTCTCAGCTGTATTTATGCCCAGTCAGAACAACACCCAGGGCTCAGACACCCAGGGCTTAGCTCAGACTGGGCCCCGTTTTATGACCTCCCGATTACCTTATTATATCACTGCTGGCTTTTATTATGCTGCACCACTTCTGCCTTGTGTTAGGGCTGTACTATGGTGGCTGATGAGAGGTATGGCTTTTGATGATGTCCTTATTATAAGCAGCTAATGACTTCATTCAGCTATATTGAGGCATGGGATGATACAAGATGGCGTGTGTGCAGGAACACAACCTCTTTACCCGGCTGTGTATAAAACGCAAGCTTTGGGTTAGCATTGCATTGTGCCTCCACTGGCATTGGCACGTGTTAGATTAGTGTCTTTTGAGCCGATAAGTGACCCCTGTAGAACACCACATAGAGGCTTTTCTATTAGTACATGAATTCTTCCAGTGACTGCTAAGAACTACGTGGGCTCATAACCTGTCAATTATAGCTTTATTCATGTGTTCATTTACTCAGGAAGTCATTAGTGTCCATGCTGAGATGACTTCCATTGCACACCAAGCAGACAACTAATTTATAAACTATATAAACTGCATTTGTAAAGTGCTTTTCTAGGTACCCAAAGTGCCTCCAGTGCGTTTACAGGTCCCTGTTCTTCCTCTCATACTTGCACTGCGGATTTGTGCCCCAACTTCAGTCGACCGGTCTGCTGTAGCAGCCTTCCAAAAGCAGAGGATTACTGTCTCCCTGTGTGGCCTGACTCCATGCAGTGTCATAGAGCAGAGCTCACAGCGCTACGCTACGCTAAGCTACGCTACGCACCTGCCAGGAGACCAAAAAGAGGGTCCAGCCCCCTGCCACAGCACTCCGTATGGCTTCAGAGCGCAAAGATCAATCTGCGCCATAATTACTGCAGATTTGGACTTGTGACAGTTTTACTCGATTAATGTTGATCCCCAGGCACCTTCAATGGCACCCAGGAGAGTGCGAAAAGCCACAGACAAACTGAGGGGTGAAAACATGAGTGAAGAGAGAGGAGGGATTGTGTGTGAAAATAGAGAGAGAGAGAGAGAGAGAGAGAGAGAGAGAGAGGAGAAAGGGGGGGGAAGGAAAGGGGAAAAGGGCAAAAAGATAGAGAGAGTAGAAAAGAGCCTTTGGAAGTAAACAGGAGCGATAGTGTCGACTGAGCGATGGGGACCAGATAGTCTGGAAGACAGATATGGGCAGACATGGGCGGAGAGAGAGACAGAGGGATGAACAGACACAGGGGCGGAGAGAGAGACAGAGGGATGAACAGACACAGGGGCGGAGAGGGAGACAGAGGGATGAACAGACACAGGGGCGGAGAGGGAGACGGATGGACAGAGACAGGGTGAGAGGCAGAGATGGATGAGAGATAAAGGCGCCCAGGTAAAAAGGTCCACCTGCGTCCGGCTCGATAAGGTGGACACCGACTCTCTCCCTCCGTCTGCGGCAGGATTAATGTCCCCGCCATTTCCACTAAAGTTAATTGTCTAGATCTGTTGCTGAGAGAGCCTCAGTGGAGTCGCAGCCTTTAACGGAAAGTTACGGGTCCTCCTGAGGGACTTGTAAAGTTCCGTAAAATACACTGAGTCAAGCGTGTCCTCTCTTGTTCAATTTACGTTAGGTCTGAAACCAAACGTTTTCTTGAATATTATTGTCTCGGATTCCTGGAGGGTTTCTTTACAGCCTTTAGGAGCGTAGATAGTCTCGCAGAAATATGTTCATGGCTCGGAGACAAAAAGAGATAAATACATGAGATTAATTGAATGCAGATTGTGCACAATTTGAATTGCAATTCTGCTTCCTGTTTGCTACCTCAATTGAAATGCAAGTGAAATTCAAGAATTGAATTGGAATTTAAGATCCAGTTTCAATTCAATTCTGGATTTTTGCACAAGCCTGGTTGCGAGATCAGAAGAACAGGTTTTCCCCCGTGATCCCCTATGCTAAGGCTGAGATTCCACAGACGCTGAGACCGGGAGAAAGACGTGACGTGCACATGTAGTTACAGAGGCGGTGCCTTGGGATTTACTGCCGGCAGGTTGTATTTGAATCACAAATACACTGATGCTGTTTATATAAAAAAAGCCCCGCGCATGGAAGGGAAAAAAAATATGAATTCAATTCTCTGCAGAGAGCAAAGGCAAACAAACATGACATTTGATGGCGGAGCTATCAGTCATGACAATCTTCTGTCGATAGCCATGGTCGCACAGCTACGGCCGTCCAATTTTCGGGGTTTGTTTGTGGGAGAGGAGAAAGCAAACACCTGCCAAACTGTTTACTGGGTCCTGCTCACTGGCCAGGAAGAAACGAGAGTGGGCCGAGATGCGCAGTGGACGAGACCGAGCTTCGTTTAACGGACTCGTGGTCTGAGGTGACCTCTGGGCTGATGTGGCCACTGCTGCATCCTCACTTTCTGAACATCAAATCAATCAGGCTGTTGTTCTTACTGTCAGGGATGAGACTTTTTTATTTTTGATATAAACAAGTTTCAGTTTGTCTTCAATATATTCTTTCTTTCTTTATTTCTGTCTTTCTTTCTCTTTTATTTCTTTTTTTGTTTTTTTCTCTTTCTCTCTGTCTTTCTTTCCCTAATGTGTCGTGGAGGTGGACAAAAGCTGTTTTCTCACTGTGTGCTTGTGTTTGTCTCCCACACAGATCCAGGTGATCAGCTTTGTTACTGAACAGAACTGGGACTCGCTGGAGGTGTTTGATGGAGGCGACAACACTGACACTGTGTTGGGAAGCTTCTCAGGTGCACTGTCTACCTATCTATCTATATGTCTATCTATTTATCTATCTATCTATCTATCTATCTATCTATCTATCTATAGGTGTGTTTACATGGACAGTTATTTTGTCCATCCGAATAAACCCTATGTAAACAGATGGCATGAATCGGAATAGATTGAAACATTCGTGCCATCTGTTTACATGGTTCTGTTCCGATCAGGTGCTCTCAAGCGCTTTAGAATCTTTCAGCGGAATAGCCATTGTTGCCCACTTTTCCGTGAGGAGATACAGCAGGCAATCCGATGAACATGGCTGTTGAATCGGACTAGGAACGGACTACACCACCTCTTTCATTCCAATGAAAATTCTGATTGGATCGGCAGTTTTGTTCCGATCAAGGTGTTTATATGTGTAATTTATATTCCAATTGAGCCGTTATACCGATTCTAATTGGAATAGAACTGCCCGTATAAACCCATTTTATCTTTGTGTCTGTCTGTCTGTCTGTCTCTTTATCAATATAATTATTTATTTATTTCTCAATATGTCAATCAACTACATAACCAATCAAACAACCAACCAAATATCAACCAATCAGTCACACAAGGGAATGGGTCTAATGCTTGATTTCCTCATGAATCTGATATATAGCTAACCTGACCCTAGCCAGATGAATTTCGTTCCGCCTAGCTTCACTCACATCCATCTGGGACCTCTTCCATTGAGAGTGATTTCTGCAACCGATTTTATGGTTCAGCCAATCAGGACGCAGGGCGGGAGTTTCATAGATGTGACGTAGTGGAGAAGCGACCGTGAGACTGTTTTCAGCGTCACGGGTTGGCTTCGATGTGAGTGGTTGAAGTAGCACGTCAATAGATGACGGAAGTGGCTTATTCAATCATATGCAGGCATTTTTTGATTAGGCCCAGCCTTCTGAAACATCATTCCAATGGATCGGTTCCAGATGGATGAGTGGAGCTAGGCGGAGCGAAATTCATCTGGCTAGGGTCAGGTTAATATATAGCCACAGCTCATGTACAAAACTGCAGTGGCCTGCACTTGCACCTCAAAGGATCTGCTAAACGTCCCACATATTATAAATAATGTGACTGCCTTTAAATAGCAGCCATCCGTCTCTTAGGAGAAATGTTGTGTTTGAAATGTCATGCTATTATTGGCTGAGAGGGATTTTAGCATGAGTAACTGTGTGTTTGTGTGTTTGTGTGTGTGTGTGTTTGTGTGTGTGTGTGTGTGTGTGTGTGTGTGTGTGTGTGTGTGTGTGTGTTCTGGTTCCCTGTAGCCTTAGAAGAACTGAGGGAACCTTCCACATTATGCCTTTTCAAAATAAATCGCTTTCATGACGGCACCGTTAAAAAATAACTAGGCTTGCTGCACGTTCAAGAGAGTGTTTAAATGTATTTACTCTGAGCGCATAACAAAGAGACGGAGAGAGAGAGAGAGGGAGAGTGAGAGAGAGAGAGAGCGAGCAAAGACGAAAACAAACAGCCTGCGAATAGAATAGTGAATATTTAAAAAGGTTAAGAGCGTTTGTTTTCGCCACAGAGAGAAAGCCTTTTTATCGTTGCTTTTGCACGTGCTCCATCTCCGGCGTGAGGGGCAAGACTGCAGGAGGGGCAAGACTGCAGGAGGGGCAAGACTGCAGGAGTGGGAGGAATGGCACTAAGCTGCTCCTGCTGCCCCGCCATCACAAGCGGATCTGCCACAAAAGCTACAACTGCCCTGCAGTCAAATGGATGAATAATAAACCTCTTCTAAATAAATGAAGGCTGCAGCAAAAGAGGCTGTGGAGAGCCTATCACAGCTTACATTGCTGTGGAGTTATTACGGAGAGCCTATCACAGCTTACATTGCTGTGGAGTTATTACGGAGAGCCTATCACAGCTTACATTAATACAGAGTTATTACGGAGAGCCTATCACAGCTTACATTAATACAGAGTTAGTATGGAGAGCCTATCACAGATTACATTGGTATGGAGACTATAACATCTTACATTAGTGTTTTTTTGTTTAATAACTAGGTAAAATCAATGTGCAAATTTGACTAATTTGACTAAACTAATGTGTTGAAAATAACACAACATACATTGAAAACAACACAACTTGTGTTGTCTTTAACACTTCTCTGTGTTAAACAACACATTTCTTTTAAAAGTGCATAGCTCATGCAAGAAAATGTTACTTGTTGATAAACTTCGCTTAGCCTGCCATTTTATTTAGGCTTTGTGTGTGTGT
>NW_027468685.1:4600987-4603487 GCF_046254945.1 Alosa pseudoharengus
GAGGATAGAGAGAGAGGAGATGAGGATAGAGAGGGAGGAGAGGAGGATAGAGAGGGAGGAGAGGAGAGGAGGATAGAGAGGGAAGAGAGGAGAGGAGGATAGAGAGGGAGGAGATGATGGAGGTAGAGAGGAAGGAGAGCAGGATAGAGAGGGAGGAAATGAGGATAGAGAAGGAGGAGAGGAGAGAAGGGATAGAGAGGGAGGAGAGGAGAGGAGGATAGAGAGGGAGGAGATGATGGAGATAGAGAGGAAGGAGAGCAGGATAGAGAGGGAGGAGAGGAGGATAGAGAGGGAGGAGAGGAGAGGAGGATAGAGAGGAAGGAGAGCAGGATAGAGATGGAGGAGAGGAGCATAGAGAGGGAGGAGAGGAGAGGAGGATAGAGAGGGATACGAGGATGGAGGTATATGGAGGTAGAGCGGGAGGAGAGGATGGAGGTAGAGAGGGATGATCTATCTATCTATCTATATATGAGAGGAGAGGAGGATATGAGGAGGGATGAGATGATAGAGGTAGAGAGGGATGAGAGGATGGAGGTAGAGAGGGAGGAGAGGAGGATAGAGAGGGAGGAGAGGATGGAGGTAGAGAGGGAGGAGAGGATGGAGGTAGAGAGGGAGGAGAGGAGGATAGAGAGGGAAGAGAGGAGAGGTTTTGCCTCTCTGGACTATATGAAAATGAAAGACGTTGCATATTTACATATTTACACATTTGTGTGTGTGTGTGTGTGTGTGTGTGTGTGTGTGTGTGTGTGTGTGTGTGTGTGTGTGTGTGTGTGTTCAGAGGGGGTCACTGCACAAGCGAGTCTTTGTGCCCCCTTCCCACCCCTCCCGCCCTGACTGTGCTTGTTGGCGTGGGCGGGGCCTTTATCTCCATGGAACATTCCAGAGCGAGGCCTCCCCTGCTAACAGGCTTTCCCACTAATCTCAAGCCTTTATGTGAGACAGGGAGCAGAGAGAAGAGCAAGTCTGCCAGTGTGACAATAGTTCTGTGTGTGTGTGTGTGTGTGTGTGTGTGTGTGTGTGTGTGTGTGTGTGTGTGTGTGTGATTGACTGTGTGTGTGTGTGTGTGTGACTGTGTGTGTGTGTGTGTGTGTGTGTGTGTGTGTGTGTGTGTGTGTGTGTGTGTGTGTGAGTGTGTTTGTGTGTGTGATTGACTGTGTGTGTGACTGTGTGTGTGTGTGTGTGTGTGTGTGTGTGTGTGTGTGTGTGTGTTTGTGTGTGTGTTGATATACTTTAACATCAAGCTTTTTTCTCCACCTGCCCCCCCCCCTCCCCCTAGTGCCCTGCGGAGGGAATATTACATCAGAGAACGGCACCATCTTCTCCCCCGGTTACCCTGACGACTACCCCAGCACTGCCGACTGCACCTGGCTCATCACCGTTGCCGTGGGGATGGGAGTGCGCCTCAACTTCACCGAGCTGAGGGTGCACGGTCCACATGACTTCATCACTGTCTGGTAAGTAGATCACAAACATACACACACACACACACACACACACACACACACACACACACACACACACACTCACACACACACATTTTAATACCTTTATTTGTCTTACATACCAGCATTTTAAACCCAGTAGCCTATGCCTCTGGTCTCAGTTCATGGGTACAAAAAACAGCGCCTTCTCCAGATGTGGCGACTGCCAATTATCACAGAAATTGAGCAGAATTTTGCTAGAGCCTTTGCTCTTGTCTTAGAGGGACCAGCAATCTGCAACCCCCTGACTACTAGTCTGTGGACATTTCCTAGGCCACACATACACTTGCACACACACACTTGTGCTCGCGCGCACACACACACACACACACACACACACACACACACACACACACACACACACACACACACACACACACACACACACACACACACACACACAGTGAGGAATGACACATGGAGATGCTCTATAGATCTGGAGAGGGTGACTATGAAAGCTACTTCAGCCCAGGAAGCATTACATGCCACTAACGCCAGACATCTTTTCTCACTGTGCTCAGTGTCGGCCCTATGCCAGGAGGAGGTGGAGACACCACCTAGCCAATGACCACGGTAGCCATAAGCCTTCATCGACTGACCTCACTCTTAAATCATCAGCCTATGGTCCAACAGCCTATGGTCCAGATACCTATGGGAAACTAGTTTTGTGGCACCACTATGGTCAGTGCTAACATGCTGACGCTAACAGCCTGTGCTACGCTAAGTGCAGATGTAAATTGGCCCAAGGCTAACTCTGTGTCAAATGGCAACATTTACGTATTAAATTGTACAAATAAACAAAACATATAGCTAAATAAAACCTGTATTCCCCTGCCAGATATCCAGCCAGCCTGATCCTAGGTCAGTGGCTCCTGCCATCCCAGGGAAGCTGATTATTAGATCCTGTTGGGCACACATTCTCGTTTAAGTCGATTCCTGCGTGCTCGTTATGAGGCGGAGCCTACGCTGTGCTGCGCTCACCATGCCGTGTGGAGAGTGTGAGAGTCATGGTCCTCTCC
>NW_027468685.1:4610987-4613487 GCF_046254945.1 Alosa pseudoharengus
TTTCTCCCCCCTTAAAACTTCCACTTGGTTTTGATTGCCCTCAACATTAAAGCCCCCTCGACAAGGGAAGTGGAGGTGAAGATCTTTCCCTATGAATTGGGACACCACTATATGCAAATTAGCGTAGCGAACCTACGTCATGTGCAGCGCCGACGTGTCTACTGGTAGTAGCCTGCTACTATTTTCATTCAGGAACATGCCCGTTCAGCGGTCATTGTTGTGTGGGCTGTGCTGGTTTATCTACGTCTGGTTAATCATCAAATATATTCGTGTTCATGTGAACGCCAGAACACACACCTTAAATATTGACGAAACTACCCAGATCAGATATATAACTTTATTTGATGGGCAGACTCTCTCAAAGCACTCAGCAGATATCATGAACATCGTCAGATAGCTTTGTGAGATATTTTCTAACATTAGTGTTCAAAACTCAACAGTCCATCAGATGTGCATCAAACTAACATATTCCAACATATTTCGAAATTTTAATATGCTTATTTGCGAAAATATATGAAAAATTTGGCCGGCTCGCTGAGCTCGCACGGTATCCTGGGTAATTTCATCTCCCACTTCGTTTTAAGCCTGCATCGGTCCTGGCTATATTTTGAGGGTTGATTTTAAGGGGAAAATAGCACTTCCCCTTGCTACCTAAAGTAATGGGACACCCTAGCCCTACACGTGCACGCGCAAAAACGAGGGTTAGGGCCAAAATCTAGGGGTAGGGGAGGTATTGGGACGGACCCTAAGAATAAGTGCATCAGTGAGTGCTGTTTTTAAACAGTTGAGTGTCAGTTCAAGACGGCTGGTAAGTACTAGTATCAGCAAGACTTGTTGTAAATGGTGCTATGAGAGGAGATGTTCTCTAAAGAGCTGGGTCTTCAGGAGTTTTTTGAAAATGGAGAGGGATGTCCCTGCCCTTGTAAGAACTGGCAGTGTGTTCCACCAACGAGGAACAACAGATGAGAAAAGTTTGGATTGGCCTGAGCGTACCTGTGGTAGAGCTAGACGTCGTTCGTCTGAGGAGCGCAGCGGTCTGGAGGTAGCGTATGTCTGTATGAGGGCATTCAAGTAGGTGGGAGCAGAACCGGAGACTACTTTGTAGGCAAGGGTTAGAGCCTTGAATTTGATGCGGGCTGCCATAGGTAGCCAGTGTAGCTGGATGAGCAGCGGGGTAACATGTGCCCTTTTGGGTTGGTTGTAGACCAGGCGCGCCGCCGCGTTCTGGATCATCTGAAGGGGTTTCACTGCGCAGGCTGGGAGACCTGTCAGGAGGGCATTGCAGTAGTCAAGTCGTGAGATCACTATTGCCTGAACCAGAAGTTCCAGTAGCACCAGTAGCATCTTGAGTCAAGTAAGTCCTGATTTTCTGTATGTTGTAGAGTGCGAAACGGCACGACCGGGCGACTGAGGCAACATGATCTGAGAAGGTAAGTTGGTTGTCGAGAACAACTCCTAGATTTCTTGCAGTCCTGGTAGGTGAAACAGACAGGGAGTCAAATTTGATGTTGATGTCGTGGTGTATGGTAGGTTTAGCTGGGAGGACCAGCAGTTCAGTCTTTGAGAGGTTCGGCTGAAGGTGGTGTGCCTTCATCCATGTAGCTATGTCTGAGAGGCAATCCGAGATCCGTGCTGAAACTAAGGGGTCATCAGGTGGAAAGGACAGATAGAACTGTGTGTCGTCTGCATAGCAGTGGTATGAGAAGCCATGCTTTTACATTTATTCATTTAGCAGACACTATTGTCCAAAGTGATTTACATTTGTCAACTACATTAAATTGTCCTCGGAGCAACTTGGGGTTAAGTGCCTTGCTCAAGGGCACAACGGTGGAAGCCGGGAATTGAGCCCACAACTTTCAAGCTACTGCATACTATCCCATCTCTTTAACCACTACGCTACTACTGTATGCTAGCCTAGCTCTTTAACCACTGGGATACTAATGCATAGTAGCCCAGCTCCTTAACCACTATGCTGTTGCATGCTAGCCCAGCTCCTTAACCACTATGCTACTACTGTATGCTAGCTAAGCTCCTTAACCACTGCGATACTACTTCATGCCAGCCCAGCTCCTTAACCACTATGCTACTGCATGCTAGCCCAGCTCCTTAGCCACTACGCTACTTCATGCTAGCCTAACTCCTTAACCACTACGCTTCTGCATGCTAGCCCAGCTCCTTAACTACTACACTACTACTGCATGCTAGCCCAGCTCTTTAACCACTACACTACTACTGCATGCTAGCCCAGCTCCTTAACCACTACACTACTACTGCATGCTAGCCCAGCTCCTTAACCACTATGCTACTACTGCATGCTAGCCCAGCTCCTTAACCACTACGCTACCGAATGCTAGCTCAGCTAGTTAACCACTACGCTATTGCATGCTAGTACGTAGGGTAGTGCTCTACGAGGGTAAAGAGATGCACCCAGGGCTGTGGACCCACATCCTTCCAGCCAAAGTTCAGGGTTTCTCTTGTGGTCTATGAGAATAAAGCTACG
>NW_027468685.1:4618487-4625987 GCF_046254945.1 Alosa pseudoharengus
TATGGTGGTGGTTATGGTGGTGGTTATGGTGGTGGTGGTGGTGGTGGTGGTTATGGTGGTGGTTATGGTGGTGGTGGTGGTGGTGGTGGTTATGGTGGTGGTGGTTATGGTGGTGGTTATGGTGGTGGTGGTTATGGTGGTTATGGTGGTGGTTATGGTGGTGGTTATGGTGGTGGTTATGGTGGTGGTGGTGGTGGTTATGGTGGTGGTGGTGGTTATGGTGGTGGTGGTGTTGGTGGTGGCGATGGTGGTGGTGGTGGCGATGGTGGTGGTGGCGATGGTGGTGGTGTACTTCATTCCATTGCCCAGCCACTCATCTGCTCTCACTGCCAAATGAGAGAACGGAGGGAGAAGAGAAGAGAGGAGAAAGAGGAGGAGGAACAGCTGTAGAGTTCTTCTCTCTCTCTCTCTGTCTCTCTCTCTTTCTCTCTCTCTCTCTCTCTCTGTCTCTCTCTCTTTCTCTCTCTCTCTCTCTCTCTCTGTGTCTCTGGCTGAGCTTTCATCTTAAAGTGGAGCATCAGTGAGGCCTTTTTCCCACACACACACACACACTCACACTCACATGCATGCACACTTACACACACACACACACACACATGCATGCACACTTACACACACACACACACACACACATGCATGCACTCTTAAACACACACACACACACATGCATGCACACTTACACGAACACAGAGACATGCACACACCCACACCCACCCCCCCCCCCCCCCACACACACACACACACACACACACATGCATACACACTTACACACACACACACACACACACACACACACACACACACACACACACACACACACACACACACACACACACACACACATCTCGCTCTGTGCCTCCCCCCTGTACCGTGCCCATTTGTGAATCCTCCCCTGTTTCCATCAGGCATCTACCCTGCTCAGACCTGCCTGCTATCGCCACTAAGCCAACGCTAATTAAATACCAACATGGGGGAGACGCAACATGCTTCACGTTTCAGCAGCACACAATTAGGTTTGTGTGTGTACGTGTGTGTGTGTGTGTGTGTGTGTGTGTGTGTGTGTGTGTGTGTGTGTGTGTGTGTGTGTGTGTGTGTGTGTGGAGTGGAAAAGAGTGTGTTTGAGGGGAACTAAGCTGGAGTGAGCTTGTAGCCTTGATGAACATGTCTGTGAACGTGTCTCTCTCTGTGTTTGTGTGTGAGTATGTGTGTTTGTGTGCAAGTGTGTGTGTGTGTGATAATGTTTCGCTGGGAGTAAGAGACCTAGCCCAAAGCTCGCCCATACAAACCTTGAAATTCATCTGTGAGAGCGAGATTGGCTTCATATAATCTCTTCATATCTGAGGAGAGGAGAGGAAGAGGTGAGAGAAGAGGAGAGAAGAGGAGGAGGTGAGAGGAGAAGACAGGAGAAGAAAGAGTGGAAGGTTGTGAAGGAGGAGGAGGTGTAGAGGAGAGCTTTTCAGTCCATCTACCACAAGTTATTTTTTCTCCATCTCTCTTTATCTCTCGTTCATCTTTCTCTCTCTTTCTCTCTCTTCCTCTCTCTCTCTCTGACCCCCCATCTCTCTCTATCTCTCTCTCTCTCTCTCTCTCTCTCTCTCTCTCTCTCTCTCTCTCTCTCTCTCTCTCTCTCTCTCTCTTACTCTCAGGTCCGTTAATGCCGTTGTTTACATTCTAGCCCTGTCAGTCCATATCCAGCCGGATTAATGGATAAGAGCAACGCATAGCGGCTAATCTCGGTCCCCAGCCTTTCGGAAAGTTCCTGCCTCCTTATCTGCAGGACATTGATGTGGCAGCGCGCGCCGCTGTGTGACCCGTGCTCCGGCTGCCTGAGGATTCGCCACATGAAACCCGTCCCCCCCTCCGATCCCCATGCGCTCGCGCTGAGTGTGTTTACAAGACTTGCCAAGTACACACACACACACACACACACACACACACACACACACACACACACACACAAGACTCGCCACGTGTCGAAACCCTCTGAAGTGCAGTGATATCTGCATGGGTTGATTAAGGAATGCGACAGATTACTGTTTCCCCCATGGAAAAGGCCACTTGTAAACTCATGTAAACTCCTCAGAACCACGCTGTTACTTAGGCACACACACACACACACACACACACACACACACACACACACACACACACACACACACACACACACACACGCGCGCGCAGACAACCACACACTCCTCAGAACCACGATGTTAGTTAGCTGTAGCACGCCTGACATAAAAGGCGATCACAGAAAAGGACACGGTCTGCAGAATTCAAATGAGACACGTTTGTTAGCGGACTAAATCAAAAGACACGCGGCGCAAAAGAGCCTCTGCCTGACCACTTCAAATGGGAACGCTACTGGCTGCCTATGAAATGGCATGTGTGTGCTGTTTCTATTAAAGCAATCTGCTGTTTAAATGTATTTATCTGGCACATGGTTAGGTAAAGCCAACACGGTAGCTGCCAATTAGTCAGTGGTGTGTGTGTGTGTGTGTGTGTGTGTGTGTGTGTGCCAGTTAGTCAGTGGTGTGTGTGTGTGTGTGTGTGTGTGTGTGTGTGTGTGTGTGTGTGTGTGTGTGCCAGTTAGTCAGTGGTGTGTGTGTGTGTGTGTGTGTGTGTGTGTGTGTGTGTGTGTGTGTGTGTGTGCCAGTTAGTCAGTGTTGTGTGTGTGTGTGTGTGTGTGTGTGTGTGTGTGTGTGTGTGTGTGTGTGTGTGTGCCAGTTAGTCAGTGGTTGGTTAAGGGATTTCACACACCTCTGCGGGATGTTTAATTTAACAGGTGAATTGATTGTTCATTTATTGCCAGTAGACCTGTAGCTGCTGTTGTGAACAGAATTGATTCATGCCACACTAGAATGGCACACCAACACAGCAGCCTCCTAACCACATTGCTCTAGTTTCGGCTGCAGTGCATATTCTCTAGAGGCCAGCAGTCATTTTTTATTCAACATCATTTCATTTAATTTGATCTAGTTTTTATCTGATTTTAAATTTGAAAACCTGTAGATGGTTCTTAAATGATGAAGTGAGGAACTGGCTGTGTGTGTGTGTGTGTGTGTGTGTGTGTGGGTGTGGGAGTGTGGGAATCAGATAGCAAGTGGAAGTGTGACCAAATGCTCATTGACACAATGACACACTATGACACTTTATGGCATCAATATATGCTTGGACATACACACACACATACATGTACATTCAGTACACACACACGCGCGCACACACACACACACACACACACACACAGACACACACACACACACACACACACACACAGACACACACAGACACAGACACACACACACACACACACACACACACACACACACACACACACGTAAAGCCATCTCACAGGCAAACAGTGAGACATTAATATCCTGCTGTCGTCTCTATAGGGGTTCAGGCATCAATTATCCTCCATCTCCGATCTCAGTGTAATCCCTTCAGGGGTACAATTGCGGAGCTCAGTTAGTGGACTAAATATCAGCCGCTCCACCGGCGCCCTGAAAGCCTTCTGCTGTTCATTAACGCAAAGCCTGTTACCCTGTCAGCCCCCTTGGCTGATTCAATCCCAGATTTAAGCCTGACCTCAACCTGGTTACCGACACACGCCACAGAAATGCTCACACAGAAGAACTCTATGGGACATTTGATTACCGACACAAGCCACAGACATGCTCACACACATGCTCACACAGAAGAACTCTATGGGACATTTGATTACTGACACGCGCCACAGACATACTCACACAGAAGAACTCTATGGGACATTTGATTACCGACACACGCCACAGACATGCTCACACAGAAGAACTCTATGGGACATTTGATTACCGACACACACCACAGACATGCTAACAGACATGCTCACACAGAATAACTCTATGGGACATTTGATTAGTGACACACGCCACAGACATGCTCACACAGAAGAACTCTATGGGACACACAGAAGATCACACAGAAGAACTCTATGGGACAGATGTTATAGTAAATCATATTGATAACACACACACCCTTTTTAGGGGTCCACAGATAGGTAGTAAATCATATTGATAACACACACACCCTTTCAGAGGTCCACAGAGCACAGGTTCTCATCTGTAGCTCTCTCTGTAGTGCTCTGCTATTTTTTATGGTTTTGGATCAAAGTAAAGATAGACATGAAGTGATGGAAAGACAGACAGGCAGATAGATAGAGAGAGAGAGACAAACAGACAGGTAGAGAGAGAGAGAGAGAGAAACAGACAGGTAGGTAGATAGAGAGAGAGAGATAGAGAGAGAGAGATGTGTGTGTGTGTGTGTGTGTGTGTGTGTGTGTGTGTGTGTGTGTGTGTGTGTGTGTGTGTGTGTGTGTGTGTGTGTGTGTGTGTGTGTGTGTGTGTGTGTGTGTGTGTGTAGTGGGAAATGCCCATGAGTTGCATTTGAGAGAGAGAGAGAGAGGTGTGTGTGTGTGTGTGTGTGTGTGTGTGTGTAGTGGGAAATGCCCATGAGTTGCATTTGAGAGAGAGAGAGAGAGAGAGAGGTGTGTGTGTGTGTGTGTGTAGTGGGAAATGCCCATGAGTTGCATTTGAGAGAGAGAGAGAGAGAGAGGTGTGTGTGTGTGTGTGTGTGTGTAGTGGGAAATGCCCATGAGTTGCATTTGAGAGAGAGAGAGAGAGGTGTGTGTGTGTGTGTGTGTAGTGGGAAATGCCCATGAGTTGCATTTGAGAGAGAAAGAGAGAGAGAGGTGTGTGTGTGTGTGTGTAGTGGGAAATGCCCATGAGTTGCATTTGAGAGAGAGAGAGAGAGAGAGGTGTGTGTGTGTGTGTGTAGTGGGAAATGCCCATGAGTTGCATTTGAGAGAGAGAGAGAGAGAAAGGTGTGTGTGTGTGTGTGTAGTGGGAAATGCCCATGAGTTGCATTTGAGAGAGAGAGAGAGAGAGAGGTGTGTGTGTGTGTGTGTAGTGGGAAATGCCCATGAGTTGCATTTGAGAGAGAGAGAGAGAGGTGTGTGTGTGTGTGTGTGTAGTGGGAAATGCCCATGAGTTGCATTTGAGAGAGAGAGAGAGAGAGAGGTGTGTGTGTGTGTGTAGTGGGAAATGCCCATGAGTTGCATTTGAGAGAGAAAGAGAGAGAGAGAGGTGTGTGTGTGTGTGTGTAGTGGGAAATGCCCATGAGTTGCATTTGAGAGAGAGAGAGAGAGAGGTGTGTTTGTGTGTGTGTGTATGTGTAGTGGGAAATGCCCATGAGTTGCATTTGAGAGAGAGAGAGAGAGAGAGAGAGGTGTGTGTGTGTGTGTGTGTATGTGTAGTGGGAAATGCCCATGAGTTGCATTTGAGAGAGAAAGAGAGGTGTGTGTGTGTGTGTGTGTGTATGTGTAGTGGGAAATGCCCATGAGTTGCATTTGAAAGA
Source organism: Alosa pseudoharengus (assembly GCF_046254945.1). NCBI lineage: Eukaryota > Metazoa > Chordata > Actinopteri > Clupeiformes > Clupeidae > Alosa > Alosa pseudoharengus. The sequence goes on from NW_027468685.1 coordinate 4,623,882, forward strand.
GAGAGAGGTGTGTGTGTGTGTGTGTGTGTGTGTGCGTGTGTATAGTGGGAAATGCCCATGAGTTGCATTTGAAAGAGAGAGAGAGAGGTGTGTGTGTGTTCGCGTGTGTGTGTGAGTGTTTGTGTAGTGGAAAATGCCCATGAGTTGCATTTGAAAGAGAGAGAGAGAGATAGGGATGTGTGTGTGTGTGTGTGTGTGTGTGTGTGTGTGTGTGTGTGTGTGTGTGTGTGTGTGTCCATCGTGCAATCATGGTAGGAAAGGGATTGTCTCTGTAGGAAATTGATGGTGCACTGCTCAATTGTAATCAAGTGTAGTTGTAGTAAAATTCAGCTAATTTTGTAAAAGTGTGGTAAAATTCAGCTACTTGCTTTTCAGAAGTTTCTAGACATGTTTTCAGGGTGTGTGCTTACAAAATAAAACAGAGATTACAAAAGAATCGTGAGTTGTCTATAACACAGTTTCAGCTCTTTAAATGCCAGACATGGTGTCTCAGACCAAACTGTAAACAGCTCCAGACAGAACATTGCATCAGGAACACATAATAAAGAGGTGAAATTGGATTGGTTGTTGACATCAAATATCAACCGCCTTGTTGCCAGAATTGCACATCTACTGTAACGGTTGATGAAGGCCCGGGACAGGACGTACATGAGAGGACCAGTGGAAGAGAAAGATGCTTGTGATGCGAGAGCTGGACCGTGGTTAATGGACCGGCCTACAGGGCTCATATCTGTCGATGACGGCTCCTAATGAGCTGCTAAAAGAGTGATTTAATTAGGCTTTATCTTGATACCTCTCACTCTGTAGAGTCTAAAATGTCAAGTCAAGTCCAATCAAGTCAAAAGAACTTTATTTTTCCCGTGAGGGATCTTCATTTGGCACAAGCGTACACACATACACACATGCATTCCACCTCTATCTTCATTTGTGGTTAGGCACAAGCATACACACACATACACTCATTTATCCACTCCACTCCTCCCTTTATGGACTCCAGCTCTTCTCTCTCTCTGGGGCTGGAGGGGGAGAGGGCTCTCGCTAAGGTGCTTGCCTACGTCCCCCGAGCAGTCGGAGCAGACAGCCGATTCACTCTTATGACAGACAGGCATGCAGGCAGGCAGGCAGCACAATCAATATTCCCCCCATCAATTTCTTTAATGTATAAATAATGACTACAAGTTGTTTTAAGTTCCCCCACTCTGGCCTGCAGCGCACTATGGCGTAAACAAAGCAAAGTCGAACTGGAGATAAAAAAATAAACAGATTTTCTCGACTCTACGCAAGTGGAGGCTTTAGCTTTTCATGTTTGTCGATCTGTGTTTGAACGGGCCGCCTCTGCTCTGTATGTAGACAGACAGGGGCTCTCAACACTCCAAAGAAAGTGTTAGGCTGGTGTATGTGTGTGTGCGTGTGTGTGTGTATGCGTGTGTGGGTGTGTGTGTGTGTGTGTGGGTGCGTGTGGGTGTGTGTGAGTGACACTCTGAATAAAGCCAGATAATTTCAAGGTAACAAAAGCGGGAAATGTCATAGCAAGCCCCAGGAGAATACCAACAATGGAACTAAAGGAAACATACAGATTTGCACTCGCCCATCTGTGTGTGTGTGTGTGTGTGTGTGTGTGTGTGTGTGTGTGTGTGTGTGTGCGTGTGTGTGCGTGTGTCTGTGTGTGTGCGTGCGTGCATGCGTGTGTGTGTGTGTTTATATATATATTTATATATATATATATATATATATATATATATATATATATATATATATATATATATATATATATATATATATATGTGTGTGTGTGTGATGGCCAGAGGTGCTGGTAGGAGGCCTGTGGCTTGCAGTGATATCATTGGCCCTGACAGCATGTAGCTGTGATCTGCCGAGGGTCTGCAGGGTCCAGTCTCACAGCTGTGGAGGTCAAAGACCCACTGTTTCTCTGTCCAGTCACACTGAGCTGGTTAGCTACTAGACATGTGTGGTTAAATATGTCTGTGTGTGTGTGTGTGTGTGTGTGTGTGTGTGTGTGTGCATGCATGCGTGCGTGCTTGTGTGTGTGTGCGTGTGTGTGTGTTTCTTTATATCTGTCATCTTTGGTTTTCTGTGTATGTGTCT
>NW_027468685.1:4643487-4650592 GCF_046254945.1 Alosa pseudoharengus
TGAAAACAAAAAATGACATTTTAGTTTTGTTTTAATCCCCTTGTAGTCATCTCGTGTGGTCTAATATGAAAACAAAAAATGACATTTTAGTTTTGTTTTAATCCCCTTGTAGTCATCTCGTGTGGTCTAATATGAAAACAAAAAATGACATTTTAGTTTTGTTTTAATCCTGTGTAGTCATCTCGTGTGGTCTAATATGAAAACAAAAAATGACCTTTTAGTTTTTTTTTAATCCCGTGTAGTCATCTCGTGTGGTCTAATATGAAAACAAAAAATGACATTTTAGTTTTGTTTTAATCCCCGTGTAGTCATCTCGTGTGGTCTAATATGAAAACAAAAATTACATTTTAGTTTTGTTTTAATCCCCGTGTAGTCATCTCGTGTGGTCTAATATGAAAACAAAAAATGACCTTTTAGTTTTGTTTTAATCCCCGTGTAGTCATCTCGTGTGGTCTAATATGAAAACAAAAAATGACATTTTAGTTTTGTTGTAATCCCCGTGTAGTCATCTCGTGTGGTCTAATATGAAAACAAAAAATGACATTTTAGTTTTGTTTTAATCCCCATGTAGTCATCTCGTGTGGTCTAATATGAGTACAAAAAATGACATTTTAGTTTTGTTGTAATCCCGTGTAGTCATCTCGTGTGGGGAGCTGGGGACGCCTCCCAATGGGAACAAGATCGGAACACTGACGGCATACGGAGCGACGGCCATCTTCTCCTGTAACACAGGCTACACACTCGTGGGATCCCGTGTCCGAGAGTGCATGTCTAACGGCCTCTGGAGCGGGTCTGAGGTCCAGTGTCTGGGTGAGATGCCTTACCACGCTCACACACACACACACACACACACACACACACACACACACACACACACACACACACGCCTTACCACGCACACACACACACACACACACACACACACACCTTACCATGCTCACACACACACACACACACACACACACACGCCTTACCACGCTCACACACACACACACACCTTACCACGCTCACACACACACACACACACACACACACACACACACACACACACACGCCTTACCACGCTCATACACACACACACACACACACACACACACACGCCTTACCAAGCTCACACACACACACACACACACACACCTTACCACGCTCACACACACACACACACACACACACACACACACACACACGCCTTACCACGCTCATACACACACACACACACACACACACACACACACACACACACGCCTTACCACGCTCCTACACACACACATGCCGTACCACGCTCATACACACACACACACACGCACACACACAAACACACACACACACACACGTATACACACACACATACACACACACACACACACTCGCACACACACACACACACACACACACACACACGCCACATTGGCACCCGCCCACACGCCAAATGCGGGTAACTTTTGTGATTGGCGGGTGAAACTGTCAATGTACCTGCCACGTTAGCGGGTAGCCAAAAAGACAACACAACACTGAGCAAGGAGATGCACTGTCCAGATTGCCGTTTGTAGGCTCGGAGAAAGCGAGATCAAACCCATTTGCAGGGGTGGGTAGTAGCCTAACGCGTTACATTTTTTTTTCGAGGAACGGCAAACGACTTTCCTTTTTCAAAACGGTAGCCTACTTCTACTCTTACTCAAGTACATTTTTGAGCCAATAATCTACTCTTTTACTCCGCTACATTTCAATTGCCTTACGTCACGAGTAGCCTCGTGGTTACTTTATTGATCCCTTAAGGGTTGTATGGCTGTATGGTTATATGTCTTATGTTTTAAATGTTTTACTGGAGCTAGTATTATGGCATTATGTTCTATTGCTGTAAGTAAATTGCTATGTGATTTAATATGTTTTTTTTTAGCCACCATGTGCCTAGTATAACATCTTGCCAATGGACTACAGTTGAAAATTAGCCTGCTGGCTAACACTGGCACATTTACAGAAATGTTGATCAATGTGCACTGTCCTTTAAATAAATAAATGAAATGAATGAAAATGCTGCATCTTCTGGCGAGGCTGCCAGAGTAGCAACGAGACTAGAGGTAGGCTATGACATGATACGGAAACTTTCACGTATATTCATTTCTGGCCAGCATCGTTCAACAATCACATTGGACAAGGAAAGTAGGCCTACAACTTAATTTACAAGCAAATCAAATGCACTGGAAATCGAGCATACAAGTTAGAAAAAGCCTAGCATTCATTTATGTTGCAGGACATGACATGAGACGGTCGGCTGAGAAAACAGATAGCCTGCTCTGTCGCTCTGCCCGAGTGGATATGCCTAGGCTATTATAGCCTAAATATTAGTCTACCCATAATATAGCCATTGTTTTTAGGTTACATTGTCTGTATGGTGGAGTTATAACAGACTTCTAGCAATGCATAGCAGAAGAATCAGCTGCAATGTATTGGAAGACTGCTTTTCAATCCATAGCCACGTAATGCTTATTCTGGCTATGACAAAGTATTAAATAAAATATATTTGAATTGGGCTTTTAAAATATGTTTGACTATATGATTAGCCTACAGAGGAGGAGAAAAGCAAATAGGCATAAAGGATACGTTTGTATCCCTTTAAAGGTCCATCAAAAATATAAAAATGTAGGCCTACAACAAAGTAACTTGTTAGACCTACTTGAGTAATTTATTAACAAAGTACTTTTTTACTTTTACTTGAGTACTGTAATGTGTATTCTGTACAAGTTCAAGAACCATTCTTATGCATTTTCTGAGTCGTTCACCTTTATTTTGGGCACAAAATAATTTTGGCTGGTAAAAAACCACTGTGGCAGGTGGATTTCAAAATTCACCTGCCACAGTGGCTGGTGGCCAAAAAAGTTAACTTCAGGCCCTGCACACACACATCACACACACACACACACACACACACACATAAACACACACACACACACATACACACACACACACACACACACACATAAACACACACACACAGACAAACGCGCACACACACACACACACACACACGCACACGCACACGCACACGCACACACACACACACACAAACACACACACACACACTACACTTTTAATCTCGACTAAGACATGCCACCCTGAAACCTCTACAGCTGCTTAAGTTCAGTTTTATATACAGTGCTTTGAACAGCCACCCCATCAGATGCCATTAAATGGTGTTTAATATAACTGAGATATGAGATAATCATATATGTTGACCCGGCCCTGGACTGGAGCCTGTGCAGTGTTAATGTATAGTTTACATGCATCCCACCCCAGAGGAATGTGTAGGCCATGTGTATGCGTTAGGCTGAGGTGTATGGATGTAATTGCGATATGATGATAATATCTTCAGTGATTTGTAAGACCCTGCAGGTTAGACTAACTGTCTAACGAGAGAGAGAGAGAGAGAGAGAGAGAGGAGGATAGAGAGAGAGAGGGAGAGAGAGAGAGAGAGGGAGGGGGAGAGAGAGAGATAGAGAGAGAGAGAGGGAGAGAGAGAGAGAGTATTGTACTGGAAATGAACACACTCCTCAGGAGACAGTTTTGGTGAGCAAACATGGAACATGGATTAGAGCCTTTTGTATTCTCATTGTGTTGTGTCTCTCTGTGTGTGTGTGTGTGTGTGTGTGTGTGTGTGTGTGTGTGTGTGTGTGTGTGTGCGTGTGTGTGTGTGTGTTTGTTTGTGTGTCTCTGTGTGCGTGTGTGTGTGTGTGTTTGTGTGTCTGTGTGTGTGTGTGTGTGTGTGTTTGTGTGTCTCTGTCTGTGTGTGTGTGTGTGTGTGTGTGTGTGTGTGTGTGTGTGTGTGTGTGTGTGTGTGTGTGTGTGTTTATTTCTCTGCCCCGCAGCTGGTCATTGTGGTCTCCCCGAGCCCATCGTAAACGGTCAGATCATCGGAGAGAACTATAACTACCGCGGCAGCGTGGTGTACCAGTGCAGCCCAGGGTTCCGGATCATCGGCGTGTCCACTCGCATCTGTGACCAGGACCACCACTGGTCCGGCAAGACTCCACTCTGTGTCCGTAAGTAGCCATGACAACCACACCCTGTGGACCCAAGTGGATTATAACTGCTTTTTATTGTGTGGATTTTTGTAAATGGTAACATTTTGTATCCATAAATGCTGAGGTCGAAAACCCTTATGCAGTGGGTTAGAAATAACCCATATGTGGGTGGGATGGGATACCCTGATGCAGTAGGTTAGAACCAGTATGTGTTGGGTTAGAACCTGTATCGTAACTCCCCCAATTATCACCACTTTTGTTCGGAAATTCTAAAACAACAATATTTTTTAACACTTCAAAATAACATTTGCTAAATGAACCTTACATTTTTCAGTAGCCATAGGTGTGTAGATTTGAATAAAATCTGGTTTGGTTCTTAACGGGAGCATTTACTGCCTGAAATATCCAATTTTGTTTACCACGTCGGAGTTATAGTGCTGGCTTGATGGGTCCCTTATTTACACCGTTTCAACGGCACATGAGCGGTTAGACCGAGAATTCTCGTCATGAAATTAAAATTCCACTGGAGCTCCAAGCGGATTTGTACATGCAGCCTTACAACACTGTTTACAGCTCTTCGAGTCACGGTAAAATGTCATTTTTGGTACATAGCTAATTTAGATACACCTATGGTGTGGGTGGTTGCGTTTCTTTAGGAGTCCGCCATCTTGGTTTGTATAGAAATGGATATTAAGTGACACATACATGCAAGACGGCAGAAATACAGACCTACACTGTTTGGGAAGAGGCCATTATGACAGGGCTACCTCTCACGCTTACTTTTCAGCCATCACCTGTGGTCATCCTGGTAACCCGGGCTACGGGATGACCCAAGGCACCCAGTTCAACCTGAATGACATTGTGCGCTTTGCCTGCAATACCGGGTACGTCCTGCAGGGTGCCGTGAAGTCCCACTGCCAGACCAACGGGCAATGGAGCAACGCCCTGCCCAAATGTAAAAGTAAGTCTCTCCAGGTGTGTGTGTGTGTGTGTGTGTGTGTGTGTGTGTGTGTGTGTGCGCGTGTGTGTGTGTGTGTGTGTGTGTGTGTGTGTGTGTGTGTGTGTGTGTGTGTGTGTGTTCGTGGGTGTGCAGAACAAGTGCATAGTGACAAACTGGAGTGTTTGAGTAAAGAGAAAATGGCGGATTCCATTAACTAACATCAGATTGAAGGGGGGAGTGAGTGTGTGTGTGTTTAACTACCGTCAGATTGAAGGGCCGTGTGTTTGGGCTATGTGTGTGTTAGATTGTGTGTGTGTGTGTTTGCCGGAGTGTTTGCTTATGGCTTCATTCCGGTAGCATGGAGGTGGAGAGTGAGTGGAGAGTGTGACAGTGTGCGTGCGCGCGTGTGTGCGTGCATGTGTGTGTGCAGGGGAGAGAGAGGTAAAGTGTGTGTCTGGTGTGTGCAACAGAGTGAAGTTGAGAGAGTGTTTGTGAACGTGACAGTGAGACTTTTCTCAGTTTGAGGGGAGTCACGCGCCACTCTGTTTAGACTCTGTGTCATTGTAGCTTCTTCCCTTCAGTAACAATAAGGTCTTAGTCTGAGCCACTGTCAGATGCCGACATGAATGAGTGTGTGTCCCTTGAATGAGTGTGTGCGTGTGTGTGTGTGCGTGTGTGTGTGAGACTCTCCATGTTTCTGTCTGCCGACTGCTTTGAAACACACACCACACACTCCCCAAAAACACACACCCAGGCAGCTCCACATCACAGAGCTGAGTCCTGGCATTGGATCTGAGGGGGAGAGGAGTGCAGAGGCATCCTTCGTCTTTTTAGAATGCTGCCGACGCTCTGTTGCCGTGGCCCTGTTGCTATGCGGGGTTGTCAGGGCGATGGGGTGGCGCGCACGCTAAGGCGATAATAAGCACAGCGAAGGCCTAAGCCGTAAGCTGATTAGTGCTCCCGTTGTCAGATTGATCAGATTTATCATGTTAATTACAATATTTAAATCCTTCCCTCCCCACCTTCACCCTCCCCACCTCTCTCTCTCCTTTTACCGGTTACCATCCAAGAACAACCTCTGTTGTTTCAACGTTTTATAATAATGTTGTGTGTGTTTATGTGTGTGGGTGTGTGTATAGTTTTCCTCTTTGGGCCCAGATTCATGCTAGATTCATGGACGCTCTGACTGCGCCGTAACTGGGAAATGATGTTCCGTGGGTCAGGGCTTGTGGCAGCTGGAATCTATGGGAGGCGCTGAGGGTGATTTAGCTTTTTGGGCTGCCTAGCGCAGCGCAGCACAGCACAGTGTGACGGCTCTCCAGGCTTTTAGAGACATTAGCATACAATGGCTGCACTGGGACCCAGGGGAACCAGCGCTCTGCTCCCGTGCTGCCTGAACTCAGAGAGGAGAGGAGGGGAGAGGAGGGGAGAAAAGGAGAGGAGAAGAGGAGAGGAGAAGAGGAGAGGAGAGGAAAGAAGATAAGAGGAGGAGAGGAGAGGAGGGTAGAGGGGGAGAGAGGAGAAGAGGAGAGGAGTGGAAAGAAGATGAGAGGAAAAAAGAGAAGAGGAGTGGAGTGGAGTAGAGAGGAGGGGAGGAGAGGAGAGGAAGGGAGGAGAGGAGAGGAGAGGAGGAGAGGAGAGGAGGGCAGGAGAGGAGAGGAGAGGAGGGGAGGGGAGGAGAGAAGATGAGAGGAAGAGAGGAGAGGAGGAGAGGAGAGGAGAGGAAAGAAGATGAGAGGAAAAAAGAGAAGAGGAGTGGAGTAGAGTAGAGAGGAGGGGAGGAGAGGAGAGGAGGGGAGGGGAGGAGAGGAGAGGAGGGGAGGAGAGGGGAGGAGAGGAGAGGAGAGGAGAGGAGAGGAGGGCAGGAGAGGAGAGGAGAGGAGAGGAGGGGAGGGGAGGAGAGAAGATGAGAGGAAGAGAGGAGAGGAGGAGAGGAGAGGAGAGGAGAGGAGAGGAGAGGAGGGCAGGAGAGTCAGAGCACCAGGTCCTCCACCAGGTTGACAGGTTGGCCCGTCTCCTCTCCCCTCTCCCCTCCAGTGTGAACTCATCATCCCTTGAGTTGGGACCGGAAACATGAAGTGCTCTCAGGTTCAGACTGCTGTTCCTTCTACATTGCTCTCCATAACTCCAGCATTACTCCAGGATC
>NW_027468685.1:4650792-4655792 GCF_046254945.1 Alosa pseudoharengus
TTCAGGAAAGCAGGAAACAGATATGATTATTTCCTGTAGTAGAGGGACGAAACTCCGGGCCTGTCACTCAAATCAGCCCACTTCACTTCACCAGCTGCTAACGTATTACCGGTATTATTCCCCTCTCTCTCTCTCTCTCTCTCTCTCTCTCTCTCTCTCTCTCTCTCTCTCTCTCTCTCGTTGTCAAAGCATGAGAGGGACCTTGACAAAGGCTGACAGGCCGAAACGTTTGGATTAAAATAAAGGAAAAAGAGACAGAGTGTGCGGCGACCAAGTTTTTCTTTTATATTATTTTATTATATTATATTATGTATCTTTATTAAATTATATTTTTATTTATAAAGCATGTTAGCATATCAACATCTCGTGTTGTCAAAGCATATTACTAATATTACTCTCTCTCTCTCTCTCTCTCTCTCTCTCTCTCTCTCTCTCTCTCTCTCTATCTCTCTCTCTCTCTCTCTCTATTTAATTTTATTTTCTCTCCCTCTGTTTCTCAGTGGTGTCCTGTGGGAACCCTGGTACTCCGCGGAATGCTCAGATCCAGTTCCATGACGGCCTGGTGTTCTCCCGCTCCATCACCTACGCATGCCGAGAGGGCTACTACTCCACGGGCCTCCTGACTCGCCACTGCACCGTCAACGGAACCTGGACGGGGAACATGCCCGAGTGCTCTGGTACAGTTCCGCTCTTCTCATATCCAGTCACTAGCGTTAGCATGAAACCCAGTATTATATCCAGTCACTAGCGTTAGCATGAAACCCAATATCATATCCAGTCACTAGCGTTAGCATGAAACCCAATATTATATCCAGTCACTAGCGTTAGCATGAAACCCAATATCATATCCAGTCACTAGCGTTAGCTTGAATCCCAATATTATATCCAGTCAGCATTAGCATGAAACATCTAAGACAAAATGTAAAAATGTAAAGACAATAAGATTACAGTATACCAGGGAGCCAATAAGATTACAGTATATATTCAGGAGCCAATAAGATTACAGTATACCCAGGAGCCAATAAGATTACAGTATATACTCAGGAGCCAATAAGATTACATTATATACTTAGGAGCAAATAATATTACGGTATATACTCGGGAGCCAATAAGATTAAAGTATATACTTGGGAGCCAATAAGATTACAGTTCTCGGGAGCTAGGGTGTGTTTTGTTGTTATGCAAAAGATCATTAGTAAATTAACTGTGCATGTACTCTCTCTGATTGTGAAGCAGTCTTCTGAAGAACTGTCAGATAGCAGCTGGTGATATGTTGTTTTGGGAATATGACATAAAGTGAGTGAGTAACAAAATTAGAACGGTCGGGCACGTAAGGCTTAAATGGTTAAATGAGAGTTGTACCCCTAATTGGGCCTCAGTCAGGACATATGCCACCCCTTTTCCTATTGCTTCCTATTGACCCTTATGGATGTGTGTGTATATTCATTTGTATCTCGGTGAGAGAGAGTGTGTGCATTTGTGTATGTATTTGTGTGTGTGTGTGTGTGTGTATGTGTGTGTGTCTGTGTGTGTGTGTGTGTGTGTGTCTGTGTGTGTGTGTGTGTGTGTGTGTGTGTGTGTGTGTGTGTGTGTGTGTGTGTGTGTGTGTGTGTGTGTGTATCTGTGTGTTTTGACCCTTTATATTTAAACTCTAGTTTGTCTAATGGACACATGCAGAACGTGAGCTGATAAAAAATGTGACTTTGTGCCATTTGTTAGTGTCACAGCTTTATTAAAGTGGCCCGACCCTTATTCATCTGGGACACGATCAGTCACACGATGCAGTCAACTAAGAGCCACCCTCTTTATTAACGACGCCTCCCCAATGCCCTCTCACCCCTCCTCCTGCATACCTCTCTTTCTCTTCCCTCACTCGCTCTGTTTCTCCTCCGTGTTTTTCTCTCTCACTCTATTCCTCCATCTCACCTTTCTCACCTGCTTTCTGTCTTTCTCTCTCCTCCGTACATCTTACCCTTGATCACTCTGTTTCTCCACCACTCCTTTCTCTCTCTCTCTCTCTCTCTCTCTCTCTCTCTCTCTCTCTCATCTTTCTTCATGCATCTTTCTCTTGCCCTCTCTATTTTTATACTCCTTCCCTTGTTCTTTTTTGTCTTCCTCATTCATGCCTCTTTTTGTCTCTCACTCTATTTCTCCACCACATCCTTGTCTTTCTTTTTTTCTTTCCTCTTCCTAAATTCCCCCCCCCCCCTCTCTCTCTCTCTCTCTCTCTCTCAAATTCAAATTCAAATTCAAATTCAAATTGGCATGACAAATAAGACATTCGTGTTGCCAAAGCAGTCATACAAAGTATGGAGGGAACATGGAATAAGACACAGAAAAGCTAAGTGTCTATATATATATATACACATACATAGACATAAGTGTACACTATATCACAGTATAACAATAACAACACAGAAACATAATATATACACACACATATACGTACATACATGTACAGATGAGCATAGCTTTAGAACAGGACAATATATATATATTCTCTATAGGGATAAGAATATAAATAAATGAAACAAAATAAAATTAAGTTATGCTAGAGTCTCTTATGACTTATGACAGTGTGAAATGTATCTTGCTGCTAGAGGGGCTGAATGTCCCTCTCCTGAAAGGATAGCCAGTTTTTCATGTGTGCCCATGGCTTCAAAGTTTGGGTAATATGTTTTAAGACTAGGGAAAGATGCATCTCATATGTCTTTATATTTATCACAGTGAAGAAGAAAGTGCTCCTCTGTCTCAACCTTCCCTGTCTGGCAGTGACCACATATTCTTTCCTCTTTGGGCAGCCAGGTTTTCCTGTGCCTGCCCGTTTCCACTGTAAGATTGTGGTCACTTAGCCTGTACTTGGTAAGGATCTGCCTCTGCTTCGTATCTCTGACAGAGGAGAGATACTCTGCCAATTTATATTCTCGATTTAGGGTCAGATAGAAATTCATTCTGCTTTGGCTGGTAGTTTGATTTCTCCAATGTTCCAAATAGTGTTCTTTTGCTTGTTTGATGACATTTTTGACACTAATTGCTGATTTAGAAGCAGTACTGGTCTGAGCATGTTGTATATTAGTGTTTGTTATGGAATTAGTGAGCTTCAGTACAAGTTGGCACAAGGGGCTCTTATCAGGGTTCAGTTCCTGGGTTTTTAGGGCCTCAAAATGGAGTGTATTTTTGGGACTTGATTTTAAGTGCATCCAGAATTTCAGTGCTCGTTTTTGGATAGGTATTGCCAATGGGTAACGGCCTAATTCTGCCCTACATGCATTGTTTGGTGTTTTTGTTTGGACTTTAAGTATAAATCGACAGAATTCTGCATGTAGGGCTTCTGTTGGATGCTTGTCCCATGCAGTGTAGTTATGCATGCTGAGTGAACCCCAGACTTCACTTCCATACAGCGCAATAGGCTGTATTATGCTGTCAAATAATTTGCACCAGATTGATATTGGTATATTTATATTGTAAAATTTAGATTTTATTGCATAGAGGGCTCTGTGGGCTTTTTCTTTGAGTGCATTCACTGCCATGCTGAAACTTCCTGATGCAGTAATGGCCAGACCGAGGTAAGTATACTGCATCGTGTGCTCTAGGGCGGTGCCACCAAGAGTGAACGTGTGTCTGTGTTCCTGACATCTGGGTTTCTTTTGAAAAATCATGACTTTTGTTTTTGTGGGGTTTACTGACAGGGCCCAGGTCTGGCAGTATTTTGCCAGTAGGTCCAAGTGTTGTTGGAGGCCTTGCTCAGAAGGGGATAGAAGGACCAGATCATCTGCAAAGAGCAGAAATTTGACCTCTGTGTTCTGGAGGGCGAGTCCAGGGCCTCTCTCTCTCTCTCTCTCTGTTTTAATAAAGGGGTGTTAAAACTCTCCATTCTCCATTTAAATTGAAACTGCAAAAGGCTCTGCTTTGGCATGACCATGACACAGTGCTCAGTGTTGCCAGATCATTTGGGTTTGGCTGCATACCACACATCAGATGGCTGAAAAAGGGAAGAGGAGGAGGAGGAGAAGAAAACAAGTAAACAAATGAACTAATAATACTAATCTCTCTCTTGCTCTCTCTCTCCTTCTCTCTCAATATTGGGAGAGGGGGATTGATGTTTTCATTTATTATTATTATTTTGTTTGAATGGGATGGTGTAAGCCTCGTTGATTGACATTTCGGTGTGCTCTCTCTCTCTCTCTCTCTCTCTCTCTCTCTCTCTCTCTCTCTCTCTCTCTCTCTCTCGCTCGTTCTCTCTCTCTCTCTCCCTCTCTCTCTCTCTCCCTCTCTCTCTCTCTCTCCCTCTCTCTCTCTCTCTCTCTCTCTCTCTCTCTCTCTCTCTCTCTCTCTCTCTATCCCCCTGTAGTGATTAACTGTGGGGATCCGGGTGTTCCTGCTAACGGGCTGCGGTTGGGAAGTGACTTCACGTACAGTCGCTCCGTCTCCTTCCAGTGTGTGCCCGGCTTCACCATGGACGCTGACCGCGCCTCCACCCTCGTCTGCACCAAGGACCGCACCTGGAACGGGACCAAGCCCCTCTGCAAAGGTACCGTACCGGGCCCCGGGTTCTGCACACAGCTGCCACGGAACCGCCACAGAACCGGCCATTAGGAATTAGATGTCACACTAGAGCAACAGAACAGAAACAGACACGCGTGACCCACATAAAACCCCTGCTGGACAAATAGCTAGCACTCTCCAGTCTCCAGGCATAATTATATATGCACTGTATCCTCGGCCGTGGCGCGAGTGGCTGGGGTACCTGCACTGTACGCCGGCGACCCGGGTTCGATTCCCGCCCCGTGGTCCTTTCCGGATCCCTACCCCCCACTCTCTCTCCCACTCGCTTCCTGTCATTCTCCACTCTCCTGTCTCATTAAAGGCATAAAAGGACTGAAAAAAATAAATAAATAATTGCATATGCACTGTATCCTCTGTCTGCGAACAAGCACATGGAGGTTGGAAAGGCTTATTCTGAAGTGACACACTGCGCATAAAGCAGCGCTAGTTATTAG
>NW_027468685.1:4663292-4670792 GCF_046254945.1 Alosa pseudoharengus
CCTCTCTTCCCCCCCTCCTCTCCTCCTCCTCCTCCTCTCCTCTCCTCTCATCTTCTCTCCTCCCCTCTCCTCTCCTCCCCCCTCCTCTCCTCTACTCTACTCTCCTCTCCCTCCCCTCTCTTCTCTTCTCTTCTCTCCTCTACTCTATTCTACTCTCCTCTTCTCTCATCTCCTCTCCTCTCCTCCTCTCCTCTCCTCCCCTCTCTCCTCCTCCTCTCCTCTCCTCCTCCCCTCCTCTCCTCTACTCTATTCTCCTCTCCTCTCCTCTCCTCTCCTCCTCCTCTCTCCTCTCCTCTCCTCTATTCTCCTCACCTCTCCTCACCTCTCCTCTCCTCTCCTCCCCTCTCTCCTCCCCCCTCCTCTCCTCTACTCTATTCTACTCTCCTCTCCTCTCCTCTCCTCCTCCTCCTCCTCTCCTCTCATCTCCTCTTGTGTGTGTGCAGCTCACCACTGTAGCCAGCCTGAGTTGGCTGCCCAGTCGGATGTGAGTGCGATAGAGCTCCCGTCCCTGGGCTACACCCTCATCTACACCTGCCAGCCCGGATTCTACCTGTCCGCCGGCTCTGAACACCGCACCTGTAGACCTGACGGCAGCTGGACTGGCAAGCCACCCATCTGCACAGGTGCGCACACACACACACACACACACTCACACAAACACACACACACACATACACACATACATACACATACACACACACATGTACACACATACACACGCATGCGCACACAGATGCACACACACATGCACACACACACACACACATGCACACGCGTGCGCACACACACACACACACACACACTCACACAAACACACACACACACACATACACACACACATACACACGCATGCACACACACATGCACACACACATGCACACACACACACACATGCACACACACACACACATGCACACGCGTACGCACACACACACACACACACACACACACACACACCACACACATACACACACACACACACACACACACACACAAACACACACACACACATGCACACACGCTCCAGACACACAGACGCGCACACACAAACAATCAGGCCCTTCCATACATGCAAAGATGTGCTTAGTTATGCAAATGCAACTAAAAATACACATAAGCGTGCACATTAAAAACAAAAAAGCCCTTTATCACAGTCTCTCTTATGAAAACAACATCACAAATGCAAACAGGAAGGCTTACACACACACAGACACACACACACACACACACAAACACACACACACACACATGTACACACATACACACGCATGCGCACACACATGCACACACACATGCACACACACACACACACATGCACACGCGTGCGCACACACACACACACACACACACACACACACACACACACACCACACACACACACACACACATGCACACGCGTGCGCACACAACACACACACACACACACACAACACACACACCACACACACACACACACACACACACACACACACATACAGCTGTTTATCCAAAGTTTTGTGATACCGCTTCCCTGTCTTCCTATCTATACATATGCCACTCTCTGCAATGTGTGTGTGTGTGTGTGTGTGTGTGTGTGTGTGTGTGTGTGTGTGTGTGTGTGTGTGTGCAGATGCATTCCTACTTTGTGTGTTTCTCTCAGAAGCAGACACACACACACACACACACAGTCTATAATCTGCTTCTCCTCAACCGCTAATCACAACCAATCAGCAGCTTTGATGAATTACCTCCCACACCTGCTCAACCAATCAGCAGTGGTGATGAATTACCCGCCACACCTGTGCAGTCCGTCTCACAGACCTGGCAGATAGCTGTTCTCCATTTATCATGCTATCAGCCTACTTTCACAACAGTCCAGCTACCGTCAACACAGTCGGCCACTCACTGGCCCTACTGCGGAGGAGAGTTTCTCCAAATTATTTTTTTAAAATGACTCTAGAAACAGTTCCTAAACTGCGAGCACTTCGTAAGCTAAGGCGAACACCATGTTCCCTAGCAACACATTTCACTGACACCTGAGTTGCATTCATATTTGCATATATTTGCATATCCCATATTTGAAAACATAGTTTTCCGCGAACGTTTTCAAATAGGGATCTGATGAATGTTGGTATCTAACGTGGCGTCCATGAGCCATGTGACCACCTCGGAGCCAATCGCATAACGGGATAGCTCTGACCATCCGATTCCCTAGTTGGCCAAACTCTCTCTATACACCTCTGGCTGTGCAGACTCATATTAAAGCAACACCAAAGCACTTTTCCTGTCGCATGCACGCTATTTGTTTATACAGCACTGGCTTTGGAAATAACGATGTCCACTAGAGGATGGATACCCGACCCAAGCCCGACGGGACCGGACGGGCCGGGCCGGGTTCGGACAGATTTTTAGAAAGGATGCTCGGGTTCAGGTCGGGCTCGGTCACATCAGTGCGATAAGGCATTGAACATTTTCAATTTAAAACAGCTTATTATGTAGGTAGCCAATGGGCCTGTTTCACTTGATGCAAATGTTCGTTTTTGGATTAAAATAAATGTCAAATATTACCCTAACATCCGTCTTCCTGTGTGTTAAACTAGCTGTGACAACGAAAGTCGTGCATATTAAGCTACATGTGGCAGCGCAACGATGGAAGACGTTAAAAAGAAGTTGGCCTCAGGAGATTTTAAAACCATCGAAAACGAAGGAGTCAGCTGTGTGGAAGTATTTCCATAGTTACATAGTTGTCAAGGCCGATAGTGATGAACCTGTTGGTTATGTTCAATGTAAGGTTTGCGGAGTTCTCATGACATATGATAGCAAGAGGTCCGGGAATTCCGCCCTGCAGCGTCACGTGGATGGAGTTTGTAAGTCACCTGGGCTACTGCAGCCGAGCATCACTGCCTTTACTAGTACCTCAAGAAAAATCCCTCAGCAGGCCAAACAAAAACTGACTGAAAAATGCGTTGAGTACTGCTGTAAAGACATAAGGCCATTTTGTTCCATCGAAGGAAGGGGTTTCATTGAGTTGGCCCAGCAGCTTATTAACGTCGGTGCTACATATGGTTCAGTGGCAGCGCTGGACGTACTGCCTGACGCCACCACTGTGTCAAAACGGTGCCGTTAGCTGGCAACAGAGAAACGCACAAAGCTGGTTGAGCAGATAAATGGATAAAAGCACTGGTCAAATATGTCAAAAAGACGGGCATGGCAGCTTTGCTGTCAAAAACTGTCATCCAAATGGCAGACACGAGGTTTAGCACGGTATATCTGACCTTAAATTCTGTCCGCTCGGTTTATCAAGAACTACGCAAAAAACTAGATGAGCGTGCAGAGGGCTGGCGGATCGATGAAATATCTCCAGATGTCCTTGACTTTCTTGTCGAGTTCCTGCAACCATTTTATAATGCCCAGCGTTAACTTGAAGGGAACCAGTACCCAACCATAAACCTGGTGTTTCTGTGGTTTGAGCGACTGAAGCGTCACTGCAACAGAAAGATGACTGACAGCCCCTATCAAGCCATCATCCGCGAGCGGCATCTCAGTTGGATTTTGCGTAAAGTGGAGATCCAAGAACTCCAAAAAATTGCAACTTTCCTTTGGCCTAAATATAGCCAGCTCCGAATGTTGTCCTCTTCAGAGAGAGACAACCTTCACCTGGAGGTTCGGAGACAGCTCCGTGACCTCCACACTGAGGAGGCTGCCACTGAAGGACCTGCGCCCAAGAAAGCTGTAGTTGACTTTGAGGAGTGGGAAAATGTACCTCTGGCAGATGCCACGGACGAAGTCGAGATGTACTCGACTCATAATCATGCAATGCAGGATGACAGAGATGTTTTGGGCTGGTGGAGAGATCAGCAACTCAACTACCCGAAGCTTAGTGTCCTTGCCCGCGGCATCCTTGCCATTCCAGCCAGCAGCAGGAGAAGTGAGCGCAACTTTAGCACTGCTGGCAGGGCCATCGAGCAGAGGAAGCCATCCACCGTTGATGCAATCCTTTTTCTGCATAAGAACATGGATTAGCCTAAACTTTGATGAATGGATTATGTAAATAGATCCCATGTTGCAGTTTAGTCTATACAGTTTTCGAGGAAAATGGTAAGAGTGATTTTCATGTCAATAAGCTGCATTTGTGATACGTTAATGTTATCGCTGGGGATATTCGTGTTTATTTGAATTAATTTAAAGATTCAGAACCTGTTGTGTTATTTTTTTTTTGGATTTTGTTTTGTTAGCTTTGCCCATTTTTGATAGGGCTATGTTAATTGAATTTCAATTGGCTATGATTGGGCCTCTTGTGCGCGCCTGTGTTAATGGCGCTTGTTGCCCCGTGTGCGTTGATGCGCTCATCTGTTGACATTTTCCGAATGCCTTCCTACAATTGCTTAATAAAAGCGGGCTTTCCACACAAACAATCGTACATGTGTCATTAGTATGAGAAACAAATGCAATTTTAACTGTGTCGGGCTAGGGACATAAATATTTTAATGCCTGTCGGGCTCGGGTCGGGTTCAGTTACTGCTCTGTCGGACACGGGCCGGGCTCGGACAGAAAAATCCGGCCCGATCCGCACTCTATTGTCCACAGACAAGGTAGAGTACGTTGCATGATTTTATGAAAGTATGATGTATTGCGACATCAGAAGCAAGTCAAATTTGTAGTTTCTTATGTCTCATTCCATCGAACTACAGATCCGCTACCCGATCTGGCAAACTTGCATAGTGCGGATATAGCCGATAGAGGGCCGCGAAGCGAATGCAGAAGTGCCGTTCACCCTGTTACGAGTTGATGAACCACTGAAACGATTTTGGAAACATTATTTTAAGGTACAAAAAACTCTTTGGTGATTCTTTGGTGATTCTTTGGTGATTCTTCTTCAGTCTGACTCTTTGGTGTTGCTTTAAAGGCCCCCTATGCCACATTTAGTTATAAGATGGCTTTATGTTGTTCATGTTCATCATGGCAGAGATACAGCAACAACACCAACAATATGCACCCCAAAACTGTAGGGGGCACACTGTAGAATCAGAGGAAGAAGGAGGTGGGAAGAAGGGAAGAGGAGAGAGGAGAGGAGAGGAAGAAGGAGTTGGGAAGAAGAGAAGAGAGGAGGAAGGAGGGAAATTCAACGGGATGTCTCAGAGATTAGAAGCTAAAAAAAGCATCCTATCACATCTGGGTTTGCTGTGCTGTGTGTGTGTGTGTGTGTGTGTGTGTGTGTGTGTGTGTGTGTGTGCTCTCACTCAGAGTCCTCTCTAACACTCATTCCCTGGTTGCATTGCTTGTGTTGGGTTGTGACCGTACATCTTTCCCTCCTGTTGCAGCTGATAACAGACCCAGCGGGAAGACAGTGGGCCCAGTGCAGGAGCCACCCAGTAATAAGCTCTCAGGTGAGTGAGTCTCTGTCTCTCAGGTGAGTGAGTCTCTGTCTCCCAGGTGAGTGCCTGTCTCTGTCTCCCAGGTGAGTGAGTCTCTCTGAGGCACAGGTTAGTGCCTGTCTCTGTCTCCCAGGTGAGTGCCTGTCTCTCTGTCTCCCAGGTGAGTCTCTCTGAGGCACAGGTGAGTGCCACTGAAAGACCCCCTAGGGTGCCTCGGGCCTTTGTGTGTTTTTACTAGCCAGCATCCTCAAACGGACCTTTCTGTAGTGGCTAGGGTTCACTTGGGACCTTTCTAAAGGCTGCATTGTGTAGTGGCTAGGGTTCACTAGGGACCTTTCTAAAGGCTGCATTGTGTAGTGGCCAGTAGGTTCCAGGCAAAATAATAATTTCCTTTCCATTTTGTTCTACTCTCTCTCTCTCTCTCTCTCTCTCTATCTATCTGCCCCTCTTCCCCTTTCTCTCTCTCTCTCTCTCTCTCTCTCTCTCTCTCTCTCTCTCTCTCTTTCTATCTGCCCCTCTTCCCCTTTCTCTCTTGGTCTTTCTCTGTCTCTCTCTCTCTCTCCCTCTCTCTCATTCTGTGTGTGTGTGTTTATCTATCAGTGCCAGGCGGAGTGTTTGCCAAGAACTCCTTGTGGCGGGGTTCATATGAGTATTTGGGGAAGAAGCAGCCGGCCATGTTGAGTGTCACGGCGTTCGAGCCCTTCAGCAACCGAGTCAACGCCACTCTCATCGACCACAGCGGGGTCGAACTCAAACTCTCCGGTGAGTGTGTGTGTGTGTGTTTGTGTGTTTGTGTGTGTGTGTGTGTGTGTGTGTGTGTGTGTGTGTGTGTGTGTGTGGTGCACCTCTTGTATGATTGTTTGAGCTCACAATAGTATATCACAATAGCGTGTGTGTGTGTGTTTGTGTGTGTGTTTGCCCATGTGTGTGTGTGTGTGTGTGTGTGTGTGTGTGAGAGAATTTAGTCTGTCAGTGTACATAAACGTTTCGCTGCTTTTTCTTTAAAGGAATGCAAACCCATTCTCTATGGTGTGTATCGTATTCTAAAGGGAATCAACCTAAACACTTCAGTCTGGACTCCCCGCGGGCTACTTCTCTATCTGATCTACAGTATCGGATAGCACGCCTCAGGGCCAGCACTGGTCATGCAGCAGAGAACAAAAAGAGCCACGCATAATTCCACTACCCCCCCGTGTGTGTTGCACAACTAGGAAACCCGTTTCCAAAGCGAGTCTCTCTTTGTGGAGAGAGGGCTCGTTAAGCTGCCAGTAAAGCGGCGCAGCTGCCACTTGGCCCCCGACAGGCAGTCAGCTTTGGCGTTTGGCAGCATCAGGCGGAAGATGCAAATCAGCCAGCGGTAGATCAAACCGGCATTCCGCTCCTCACCGGGAGGAGGCCAGGGGCCGCAGGTGGGAAGAGCCGCCAGGAGCTGCTGTGTTCTGGAACTTTCCATGTTCATCTGACAGCGCAGGGTACTGCAGAGAACATAGTTTTTTATTATTAGTTTTTTATTATTATTATTATTATTATTATTATTATTATTATTATTATTATTTAATTATTTTATTTTATTTTATATTTACCCAGAAAATGGAAATACATTGGCACAATCACTGACATGTCAGTGTGTTAAATGTGTACTGAAGGTTTTAATTGTCTGTAGAGAGCTGTGCATTGATTCAGCTAGTTGGTCAATAGAGTAGGAACAAAGCTCACAGACTGACCCATTGAATTAGAGAGTGCAAAGTTACTGACAATCTGCCATGTAGAACTTCCTGAAACCGCTCGATCCCTACCAATCAGGCAGCTTGTTTCCCATGTAGCCACTTGGCATTAGCCAACCAGTGGTGTTAGCCGCCAGAATTGCATGCATACTGTACACTATAGCAGTGTATGAGTGCAACACTCTGCATTTTGCTTGCTGCTTATAAATGAATTACACATTTGTACTACTGTAAATCTGTAGCTGGCATAGCTAGACGTTTGATGTCCCACCTATTCAATTTCAAATAATCCATTTCCAAAATAACAGAATGTTCACAGTTTCCTAAATATTATTCAAAATACAGACTTGTTATGAGCCACCTCTTAAAATTGCCTTTTTCTATTGTCCTGGTGGCCAACCAATAGGTGACAGAGTTACAAC
>NW_027468685.1:4680792-4688292 GCF_046254945.1 Alosa pseudoharengus
CCACACAAACACACACACAGGTGGAAGTAATTCTCCTGAATGTGTTTTTTGAAACTATCCAGGAGTCTCTCTCAGTCTCCCTCAGTCTCTCTCTCTCTCACTCTCTCTGAGGCGTTCACAAACTGCCCAATTACGCTCCGACGCCTGCCTGCCTGCCTGCCGAAGGGCGGAAGAGATTAAATGAGGCTGTGGAAAACAGTGTTTATGGTCTAATTTGTTTCGCCCACATTCTGCTCATCTCCACATCAACGCGAGAGGAAGTGCGGCTTAGGAGAGAGAGAGAGAGAGAGAGAGAGACGGACTCGGAGAGAAATCAAGAGCAGCTGTGAAGATCCGCTAGCTGATAGAGCTCTTCTTTATCATTCCTTCGTGGAATGACACGGAAACGTGACAAGGCGGTGATCGGCGCAAACGATAATAATAAACAAAGAGCATAGCGTGCGGAGGCAGCCGCGTTAAATGACACATGATTGGTTCTCATCAGCCAGAGGACATTTTTTTTTTAAGTCATTAATTTTCAAGAGGAGCGTTCCACTCTTTATTCCTTTTCTGTATTCTCATATTTTCGAAGACAGTGTTGTTGTTGTTGTTGTTGTTGTGCAGTGTTCTTTGTTGTGTTGATGAGCCTTCAATTTGAAAATAACACATCTGTCTCTGCCTCAGATGCAACGCTTTATTGAAAGATGCAGAATACTTTCAGTGGGGAAATTGTGCCCTCAAGGTAGAAATTGTCTACAATCACTGCTTTTTTATTTCTACTTTGAGCTGTTTATAACAAGATCCCCAGAAAGAGTCCCCACAGCGTGAGGCCAGAGTGTTTCAGTAACTCCAGTAAGTGGCTAACCTTGATTATTTAATGGCATGGTGGCTGAGCACTCTTCTGTACACAATAACAGACATAACGTTATATTTACATTCATTCAATTAGCCGACGCTTTTATCCAAAGCAACTTACAGAAACGAGGAGTAATGTTCAAGTTAAAGTGGAGAGGAGATGTTAGGGTGGACTTCCTACTGCAGCAGGTACTAGAGGATGAGAGTGCAGGCATTATAAGCTACTGCAGCAGGTACTAGAGGATGAGAGTGCAGGCATTATAAGCTACTGCAGCAGGTACTAGAGGATGAGAGTGCAGGCATTATAAGCTACTGCAGCAGGTACTAGAGGATGAGAGTGCAGGCATTATAAGCTACTGCAGCAGGTACTAGAGGATGAGAGTGCAGGCATTATAAGCTACTGCAGCAGGTACTAGATGATGAGAGTGCAGGCATTATAAGCTACTGCAGCAGGTACTAGAGGATGAGAGTACAGGCATTATAAGCTACTGCAGCAGGTACTAGATGATGAGAGTGCAGGTATTATAAGCTACTGCAGCAGGTACTAGAGGATGAGAGTGCAGGCATTATAAGCTACTGCAGCAGGTACTAGAGGATGAGAGTGCAGGCATTATAAGTAGGAGTACAGGCAGGAGTGTGTGTGTGTGGGGGGGGGGGGGCACAGTTCTGCCACCTCAGATAAATTAATAATAAATATATTCTTTCATACCAACGATATAGCGCTAGCCTGGGTTTCCCCATGCTGCCTTACGCACACGGTTTTATTCACGCTGCTAGGCAGCCTGGATTCCATGGACTTCGTTTTCACCTCAACGAAGGAACCAAACACAGAACAGAGGGGGGACAGCAAGACGATGACGACACCAAAGCGGTTATGAGCAACGTACAGACGCATTTGATAGACATTCGTAGCGCCCAATAAACGGCTCTGGGCATTCGTAAACCACATGTCAAATACGAGAAAATGTACATGAGATGAGATGAGTATGCCACCTTAATCAAGTATCATCAAGGTGCCACATTGTTCTGTTCACTTTTGAAGGTTATGTCACAATATCTACTAGTATAACTACTCTGTAGTAAGGGCTTTGCAGTGTTATCTCACAGTAGTCATTCTCATTGTAGTTGTGTGTGTGTGTGTGTGTGTGTGTGTGTGTAATAGAGAGAGAGAGAGAGAAAGATTTGCTCAGACTCTATTCCGCTCTCACCAACCTGTTCTCTCTGAAGAGCCATTTCAAACTCCAGCAACCCCTCCAACTTGGCAGAGAGGAAACGATGAGAAAAGCACTAAAGAGTCCGTGCTTGTGAAATGAATCGCTATATTGTTCTTACCCCCCCCCCCCTTCTGTCTTCTATCTCTCTCCACCTCCCTCACTCCTCTTCCCTCAGTAATTGCTTTTACAATTTTATTACTTTTAAATCTTTGGCTTATCTGGCCTGTCTGAATGCAATATTGGGCCTCTGCTTGTTCCAATTGTGGCTTGATGGGTAAAGTGAAGATTGCATTTCCCCCGCGAGCTCACGGACAAAGTGGCTGGCGGCGGCATTATCTTAAAAACCTTTTGGCATTTGCTTCATATTACTGAGAAGTGTGTTTTCTGCCCTCCTCCTCTAAACCCCCGCCACCACACACACACACACACACACACACACACACACACCGCCATTACATTTTGAATACCTTTGGGTGCTTTATGGCATTGGATGAGATCATCACAGAGGAATCAGGCCTAAAGTGATTTTGCGGAGCAGTTTTATCTCCTAATGCCTAATGTGTGTGTTTGCTCACTCGCATTCAAATGGCAGATCGCTGATTTGTCTGGCTGGGCGTTGGGCATTTAAAGAGGAAGAGAATAAGGAGCATACAGTAGGTAAAGGACACGTGGGTCTCTCTGGGGAGCAGTGTGCATCAAGCCATTGAATCAGTAGTCCAAGTTGTTTTTTTGTTTTTTTTTGTTTTTTGTCAGTAAAGTTTGTGTTGAGCGTCAGAACAAAAAAAGGAAACCCAACACACATTTGGAGCATTCATGGCAGTAGATCCCCCCCACCCACCCTCACACACACTTTCCCAGACTGAACATTGAATAGGAATATACTGTACTCTCTTCCTCGTGTCTTGCTCATTTAGAAAAAGTGACGGTACCTTCGCACTCCCTCTGTAGATCTGGCCTCCATGAACATGAACATGTCTTCTTGGCTCCTTTTGTTCTTGGGTTTGTGGTTCTTGGTTCTGTGGTTCTTGGGTTTGTGGTTCTTGGTTCTGTAGTTGTTGGGTTTGTGGTTCCTGTGACCAGTCATAAGAACTGCTAGCTGAGACTGTCCTGCTTCACAATGACTCTCTGAGCTGCTGCTGTTGTTGTTGTCGGAGAGACGAGGCGGTGTGGTCGAGATTATCCATTAGGCGCTAATGAGTGAATAGCCGCTCTTCATTGTGGACGTTCAATAGAGCGCAGGCGACGGAGCTGTCGGCCCTGAGCTGCTTCTGATGCACACGGCAAACAAGCTGTCAGGCAGATAGACGCTGCTCTGCTTCTGTTTTTAACTTACTGGCTAATGGAGACAGTGGATTAACAACAGAGAGAGAACTCAGAGAGAGAGAGAGAGAGTATGTGTGTGTGTGAGAAAGGGAGAAAGATGGAGATTCAATGAGAGAGTTTGAGAAAGAGAGTGAAGCAGAGATGGAGTGAGACAGAGAAAGAGAGCTGAAAGAGAGCTGAAGTGTAAAAGAGAGAGAGCAGAGAGGGAGGGAGGGAGAGAATGTTTTCTCTGTGACTCAGATACTGTAGCCAATATCAACCCTCCCACACACACACACACAGACACACACCCACACACACACACACACACACACACACACACACACACACCCACACACACACACACAGACAGCTCCCAGTGAAGAGTGAAGATGTCCAGTCGTTCCTTGGGGCCCTTACCAAATCCATGCCCCCTAACACAGCAGCTACAGTACAGTGTCTATACCCCCAGATACCCCCCTAAGCACTGACATCTGCATGTATGTTGGGGCAGCCGTGGCCTACTGGTTAGCGCTTCGGACTTGTAACCGGAGGGTTGCCGGTTCGAACCCCGACCAGTAGAAAGCGGCTGAAGTGCCCTTGAGCAAGGCACCTAACCCCTCACTGCTCCCCGAGTGCTGCTGTAGCAGGCAGCTCACTGCGCCGGGATTAGTGTGTGCTTCACCTCACTGTGTGTTCACTGTGTGCTGAGTGTGTTTCACTAATTCACGGATTGGGATAAATGCAGAGACCAAATTTCCCTCACGGGATCAAAACAGTATATATACTTATACTTACTCATTTAGCAGCTGGACTTGTCCAGCACCTGACCACACAGAGCAGGAAAGGTGGTCCCCCCCAGGTGTCGGACTCTTGGTGTTGGGTGCACCATGTTGGGCCAGTTGACCCTTCAGCAGGTCCACTTACTGTACATCAGGATGACTGCGATGATGCACAGTGAATGTGTGAACATTTTTTTTTTTGGGGGGGGGCTTTTTGCCTTTATTTTGGACAGGACAGTGGAGAGTGAGACAGGAAGCAAGTGGGAGAGAGAGATGGGGTGGGATCGGGAAATGACCGCAGGTCGGACTCGAATCTGGGTCCCCGTGGGCACTCGGACCCGTATATGGTACGGGCGCTGTAGCCTACTGCGCCACAGCGCCCCCCCAAAGCAGGCCCGGGTCAGAGGAAATCGGGAACAAGGGGGAGGGGGTCTAGCCTGGCTCCGCCCTCCTACGTACTTCCGCTCAATTTTCCCTTCAGTACGTCGTCTGGGTCTGCGGTATATTCGCGGGTTTTCTCCTGCAAAAATCTGCAGGTCCAATCAGCAAACAGAGGGAGTGGCTGAGAACGATGACGTTGAGGTTGTGCGCTAGTTTGAGCATGACATACGTCACGACCAAACGTTAGTGATTGGTTATGGCAGATCCAGAGTGACTGGGCAGATCCAATAGTTTTAAACTTCTCGCCTTCAATGAAGTTAACGCTTGGCAATGGAAAGTGGCCAGACTCTCTGTACATTATGAAATATAGGAGAGTCTGGTAGGACCAGGCTAGAGGGGGTCTGTTCTTTCTTGCTTTTATTTGGACATTTTCGATCATATTGGTGCTCCAGCAGTAGGGACGCTCTATCCTCAGCCTTTCCTCTGACAAAATCAACTAAATACATCCCATATTCTCACAAACATTGTTGCACAACCTTCATTTATGTTTGTGTTTCTTTGTTTGTTTGTTTGTTAGTTTTTGACTCCAGCGTCCTTCAGGTTAGTTGTTCTATGCTGAGAAGACTGCGTGTTGACCTGAGCATGGTCCTGTTTCATATCCTCAGAGCCATCACAAAATGGTGCATGCAAATAGTGCCAAATGATCTTTCAGCTCCATTTCATCCTCCTCAGTTGCATCCGGTCCTCATTAGGCGCACACACTCTCTTGCTCACTCACACATTCACACACACACACACACACACGGTCATTCACTCACTCACACTTATTCAGCATGGCCCTCATGGTCTCCACTCTTTACTTGCGCCAAGGACGCCGAAGGTCCTTTACGGCTGGTCAGAGACATTATTTTTTGAAAACACTGAATGTATTTCTACCCTTTTCAATTGTCTGTACTGTTTCTTCTTTTGTCTTTTTGTCTTCTGAGAGATGGTTCAGCCCAGTGAGAAACCCTATTAAGAGTCCTCTATAGAAACGAATGAAACCTGTGATATATTCAAAGTTATGATGATTGAGAATGGGCACAGAAATATCAAAGACATATGACGTTATATTTCAAATTGTACATAAGGAGATCTGAGGTTTATTGATATACACACAGTAAATAGAGAGAGATGAGTATATCCACTATGAGTCCATGTCAACCTTTCTGAGAGATAGTTTTTTGTTTTTGTTTGTTAGTTTGTCCTTTATTTTTTATTATTTTTACATTCCCCCTGTTGCGGCAAACCCAAAAGAGTCTCATGTTACACTTGAAGCATTGATGAAGGAAACGGCCCAGTCTTGAGGTCTGTCAGCAAGGGGCAATGTAGCCAGCCAAAGCCTCAAGCAACATGGAGGACAAGGTCAACGTTTAAAGTTCAAATGTCAGAGGCCTGTGTACGCTTTTGACCAAAAGGGTTGAAATAACGATACACGCAGGAGTGTGTGAGAGAAGCTGGACTCGCGTGAACACGCTGAGAGCTGGTCGGGAGAAAAAAAAAAAAGACTAAGCTCTGAAACAGACCTGTTTGAAGTGGAGAACAAACATAAACGTTTTGTACAGAGATATATTTTTGTGGAAATACATTTGTAATATAAAAGAGAAAAATCAACTGGCAGATCTGTAGATGTTTCCTTTTTCCAATACTGTAGTACAAATGCTAGTGAGAATATGACATCTCTGTCTCTCTCTATATAAATATAAATATATATATACAAAGACAAAATTAAAAACAAAGCTTTTTGTAAATGTATAAAATTATTGTATATAAAAGTTTACATATTGTAAATATGTACTACTCGACATGGCTCGTCTGCAATATATCAAATGTATTTTATCGGTCTGTATATGGGGCTTTGCATTGTGTTTACGCCTATTCTACTTTCTTGAACATGAAACCTATTTTGAAGTTTTTTGAATAATAAAAATTTAAAACATTAACTTCAGTTCCTTAAGTTTTTTCAGGTCTGAACAAATATAAATGTTTCTGGGGTGTGTTTCCCTAACCATAGTTGCTAACTAAGTTAGCAACTTTGTTGGATGCAATGCAATTTTCCATTGCCAACCAACTGAGTTGCTAACAGGTTAGCCCCCTGAACAGTATGTGTGTAAACGCGAAAACTTTAACCACTTGAAACCAGCTGACAAAGATACTGAGTTTTTCTTGGGCTATAATGCATCTATTTTCTGCATTTTCTATTTGAGAAATGACACAAATGCGGACAATAAGTGTTTTTTTTCCCCATTGTCTTACAACACTGCCATGCGGTTTATAAACCATGTGGTTAATGTATGGGAAATGAGTGTATTTGTCCAGTTTTGTCATATACTGAGGAAGTATGTGTGTGTGACACGGGCTATGATTGACTATCCTAAATGTAATGAAATGTTTCTTTTGAAATACCAGAATAGAACACAGTAAAATACGACAATATGGAGATTTGAAATATATATATTGTCACACTGCACAAGCACACTGTCAATCAACCTTTTTCATTTAATGTCAGGACAGGAATGTGCACCACATTTAATGCCCTTGCGTGCACCAAACAAGTGTTGTTTCAAGTGTCACACAATCTGTCCAAATGCAACCAAGCAAACTGCTACGGAACCTTGGAGGTGTCATTGCAAGATTTTTTTTTTTTTTTTTTTGTGTATACCGAAAAATTTGTGCACTCTTTTTACTAAATCATGCCCTCATTTGACTAGATTCCCTTAACGGAGTCATCCCTATATTCCCGGGGGTCCTATGTTCCCAGGGCCCTGCAGTATGTTCCCTATACATGGTAGATAATGGGACCGTAAAAAAGGGTCCTTTGTTCCAATTTTATTTGACCTAGAACACCAAATATGTTGTTCTATTTTGAAACCAACACACTCATAATGACAGTCTTTGCTTATGCTATGTATTGAAACAAAGGCTGGATGTAATACTTTTTTAATACT
>NW_027468685.1:4693292-4695792 GCF_046254945.1 Alosa pseudoharengus
CAGGCGGAAAACCAACCTTGCAACATTGAGACTACCGTCCCGGAAAGAGAAGTGAGAAACAAGAAACTCGTTTTAAATCATGTTTCTTACCTTGTAACATCCACATAGCTCTGCCAAACTTCTGCTAATCGTTCGCTAGCTTGTAAACAAATCCATGTGCTTTATCGTTACCTTTTCCCACAGTTTGAAATAGCATAATGCACAATTTCTCCAGCAGAGGAGTAATTCCTGCCAAGTTTCCCTTTAAAGCAACACCAAAGCACTTTTCCTCTGTCGCACGCACGCTATTTCTTTATACAGCACTGGCTTTGCAAGTAACAATGTCCACAGACAAGGTAGAGTAAGTTGCATGATT
Organism: Alosa pseudoharengus; assembly: GCF_046254945.1. NCBI lineage: Eukaryota > Metazoa > Chordata > Actinopteri > Clupeiformes > Clupeidae > Alosa > Alosa pseudoharengus. The sequence goes on from NW_027468685.1 coordinate 4,693,648, forward strand.
TTATGAAAGTATGATGTATTGCGACAGAAGCATGTATTGCGACAGAAGCATGTCAAATTTGTAGTTTCTTATGTCTCATTCCATCGACATGCTAGTGCAGCAATAAGTACTATTCACATAGAATCATGATTTGGTTTGATTATATATGCAACACAGGACATATACACCCAGGCAGTGTTGTAATGTAACGGAGTACAAATACTTCGTTACTGTACTTAAGTAGAAATTTCACGTATCTGTACTTTACTTCGCTATTTAAATTTATGTCAACTTCCACTTTTACTCCACTACATTTCCTAGATAAAATGTATACTTTTACTCCGTTATATTTCCACTAAGCATCTTCGTTACTCGTTACTAAAACATAAAATTAGAAAAAAATGTGTGCGACTGCAATAAGGGAGGTTTGGCGAATCACTGCTCCTAGATTGCATTACGCACACTCCGCACGCTGCACGCTCTATTTGAGCTCTTGTTTGTTGCTAAAGGAGGAGGACGCACAACTGAAACCGCCATGGAAGCACGAGCACCTACTGGAGGACCTCCCGTTATCATAGACGACCTCCCCGACGATAGTGGTGAACTCAGTGAACAGGGTAGTGGTGAATATAACGTCATACACCCGTGGCCGTATTTGCAAGAAATGTTTCTGTACATCGGCTACCTGCCCTAGCGGCCTGTGAAAGGCTATTTATCCATAGCATCGCAGGAGTTGTCTTCAGTCCAAGAAGAGTAAGACTGAATCAGGCCCGGGGTGGGTAATCGGGAGAATTCCCGGTGGGCCGCTTCACTTTTGGGCCGGTCGAGGAAACAAATATTGACATTTGTCACGTTAGTCTATCTTTTCTTAAAGTAGGACACGTTCCGCATTCTGTGCATGACCCCAATGCAATGGCTCTGCATGGGTTGTAGCCTACGTGAGGGAGTGGTTGGGTCCATATAGCCCGTCTTTAACAAAAAGTTTTCTCAGATACGGATAGCCAAGCCGGCCCTACAGTAGACACAAGCGTCAGGAAGGATGGATGGTAGAAAGAGGCCAGGAGAGACTGAGCAGCAGATCAACCAGTCGACCACTGAAAATGATGAGCCCGAAATTAGTGATGAGGAGGCCATGACTACAGGAACAAGTAGAGAGGATAAATTAAAGTTATTTAATGTAAGAAAGAGCAATTACCCTACATGATAAACCTATATTCGTTGTTTGCTCAGAAGAGGGTGTAGTAAAGGAGTAGGCTAAATCACCAAACAACAATATAGCCTACCCATGCAAAAAACATGTAGCCTAAACATTAGTTCAATATGCCTCTTTGTGGAAGCATGGGATAGGCTACATTTCAAAGGCTTTCTTTCTTTCTTTCTGTTTTGGTAACTTGTGGAATAGTGGAATATTTTTTGTTAACTTCTCAGTTGAAGTGAATTATTATATAACATTTACACATTTGTTGAACCATGGTACTAATAAAAACTAAAGGATAGCAAGAGCTGAAATGTTGCTTAATTTATCCAATTTCCACCACTATAGTCGGTCTTGGGCCTGAAACTCCCGGCCACTGAATTCTGGCAACTTTGAAAACCAGCTTCTTTTGAAGATGAACAGACACCTTTTCAGTTTCAACTAATGACTGGCATATTAGTAGCTGCTGGACGTAGGTGGCCTGTGTGTGTGTGTGTGACAGTGACCTGGGGAGTAAGCCCTAGAAATGCTCATGCCACATGACCAAAATGTTCTCCCTACAAGCAGGTCATTTCTTTTTTGTGAAAGAAATAAGTTATTTATTTTTCATTTCAGAGAATTGTGACTAAAAAGTCCTAGAAAAGAATGTGATTTGATTTGATGAGTGAGATTAAGAAGATATGGGAACCCTGAATATGCGTTATGCTTTACTATAAGAAAGCCAAAATAAAGTTTACAAAAAAAGTTAAAAATAAAACCGCTTGCTTTTTACTTTACTTGTACTTTTACTTCAAATACTTAAGTACATTAAATATCAGAAAATTACTTTTAAGTACAGTATATATCAGATACTTTAAGACTTTTACTTAAGTAATATTCTAAAAGGCAACTTTCACTTCTACCAAAGTCTTTTTCTAGTACGATACTTGTACTTTTACTCAAGTATTGCTTTCTAGTACTTTATACAACAC